>NW_024881275.1:2637536-2752536 GCF_018691265.1 Tyto alba | reverse complement strand
TAACCACCGAGAAAAACACCATCTCTGTGTCTGAAAGACAGTGACAGAGGGCACGATCCATGCCAGCAGCTTTATGGCAACGCTTTCTGTGGCAATACTTTGCAAAAAAGTACAAAGAGAAACCAAAAAAGAAAGAATTTAAAATAAACTGGCATAAAAAAAAAAAAAGGTCTATCAGTACCATTGCAGTATAATACTGTAAAGTTGTAAGAGTGAGATAGAGAGGGGCAATATATTTTGATAGAAGACCAACACTTGTCTTTAACACATTACCAAGGTGATACAAAGAGAAATAAATCATATTCTAACTGTTCATATTCACACAGCTGGCCCGGAAGTAGAGACTCAAGGGTGTGTGATAGCACAGCAAATCTTTTTTTTTTTCCCGGAATACAGAGCAAAAGCAAAGTATATGACAGGTCTCATTCTATCTAGTCTTACTGTAAAGCGGTTATTCTCAGGCATCTACCCATCAAGACCTTTGACAAAAATTATCTATATGGCAAAAGAGCAATTTATCCCAAGATGTATAAACACATGCATTTTTCCCCGAGGAATAAGGTTAGATAACATCAAAGGAAGCGTGTTGCCTATATGCTCTTTTCAAATTTGGTTCTAATCTGTCCTGTGGCTCTGTTACAAAACAGATGGAATCTGAGGCTAAAACATCTCTGCTGTAATCTGAGGTTACATGTTGTAACTGTTTGTTTTTCTTTTTTTTATCCCAAACTGTCTGCTTGCGCTGTATCCTCTACATCTTGTGTTTGCTCTGTATGCTGCAACAGCTAAAGCTCAAAATGGGACTCTGCTTCATGCATAGACAGCAGTTTTAGTAGGTTGAGCCAGAACGGGTTTGTCTTCCTAGCCAAGCTAGGATTGTCTCATTTGGAAATTGCTCTTTACATGTTGGGTAGTTCACCTGTAAAGAATTACAAATTGCACCCTATTATTCTTATTTTATGCAGATTCCACATGTGACATGCATGGATTGGTATTCATGCAGCTTCATTGGAAAATAGCTTGGAATAGGGCATGAGTCATTTGTAATCTTTTAAATTAGAGATAGAAACACATTCTTCTGAATTATTAGCCCGGTCTTATTTTGTAGTTTGGAATTGTTGACGATGGCACCTACACTCCCAGGCTGAAGTCCTGACCCAAGAGAAGATCTGCTACTGTTCTTTGTGGAGCCATACTTTCACCTTCCAAATTGTCTTCTATTTAATGTGAATTGTTATAAAAGCTAATAGAGAGGAAGAGAGCTACATTTCCTGATGGAAAATTAGATTTACTGAATAGGCAATCTCCAGCAGAAGAGAGAAAATTAAAAGGGGGGAATTGGAAGATGAAGACAAATACCTTGGAAGAGAAAACAAGATCTTGAAATGGGAAACTAACAACTGGTGTGAAATCAAGATGAGAGAAAGGGGAATTTTGAGGAAATCATAGACCAGGGGTATTGTAGGTAGAAAAAGTGCACATTAAAAATAACAGAGAGGATAAGGCAGGAAAAAAGGAAAAAATTTCTGAGAAGGAAAAAAGAAAACAGGTAACGTGAATATTTCAGGGTAAAATAATACAGATTTTTACTATAATATGGCCACATACTGTCTCATGAGGATTTCATATTTGGAGACAGTACTTGTCTCTAAATCCTGGAGAGAAGGGTATTTCTGAGCTTTTTGCACAGGAAATTATTGGAAGCAATTCATAAGAAACTTAGAAATTTTTGAAATTTTTCTAGAGGCTATTTTCTTTTAGAACAGAGTGACTTTCTTAACCCTGTTTGAAATGTGCTGGTTTTCTGTTCAAAGCTATTTAGTGCTATAAAAGACAGTAACTCTAATCAAGTATATAGATTCATTAAGGGCCATACTAGATCTGTGTCAAATATGTGACCCTCCAATCTGTGTGTAGTTAGCTGAGGCAGTACTATCTCCTCATTACTATCTTGAATTTATTGTCCATGAAATAGGCTGTTGCCTGCTTTTCTATCAAAACAAATATAAAGACTAATCTGGTACATAAAAATGTAAGTCAGAATATTGATTCCTACTAGCTGATCTAGATATACTTACCATTGATACTACAGTGTTTAGAAACTGTTGCTATTTTCCATAAAATAATAGCACATTTCAGTTTTAGGAATTTTCTGTTTAGAGCGGGTTTTCGTTAACTTCATGCAAAAGAAGCAAATATTTTCATGGATTTCTTAGGTAAAATATACTGTGCATTCAGAAGATTTAAAATGGGTCGGGCCATTGGTGACATGAATTGTACACAAGTCATGAAAGCCAGAAAATAAAATTATGAAAAAAGTGTGCTTTTAAATAATTAAAGATTCCTAGGCCGCTTGGTTCCCTAGATTAAGATTTTTAAATGGAGATTTTCTGAGATATAATGAAGAAAATAATAAATATTGACTGAAAAACATAATTTTCTTTCATTCTGCTTTAAACATTCCCTTGCAATATCAACATTGTATCTCTAATTTAATTTATTTGACTTTAAAGTTAAGCTGACTACCTTGTAGAAAATAAAATGGTTTCTTTGCATTCCTTCAAAAGTAATGAAATTTAAACTGTGGTTAGCAGCAATGACACATTCAAAGTATTTTAAAAAGGGAAGCCTTAATTTATTTCCCAGGTTACAGGTTACGTTAGACCACATGATTACATAGTAGTTGTACCTGCATTTTCTGATCTGAATGTAACCTTGATCCTTCAGAGATGTTAAAATTTCATTCAACCTGGAAATCAATAAAGAAGTAATGACATCTTCACTGGAGACAATATATACATCTTTTTTTTTTAAAGAAAATGGTGTTCACATTACGTATAATTCCTGTACAGGTTAGATGGGGATCATTGTTTTTGTTGGTTTTTATTATGTTACAATTTTCGATAGTACAGTAGTAGTTTTTTTTTTTTTTCTTCCCAGAGTTTGAGCTTCAAAAGGCATAATTTGTCTTCCAGAAATGTAACAGGAACTTTGGTTTACATAGCCAAACTTTTCATCTCGTTTCTGAATTTAAAAAACAAACAAACAAAAAATTATTTTTAAAGGCTTGATTTTGACAGCTAAATACTAATTTACTAAAGAAGGGCTAGGTTTTAGGCTCCTTAGGACAAGTGCCATCTTATTTCTACTAATTCAGTGGTAAAAGAGCCTTCCAGCAGGTCCGGATCAGCCCGAGCCTCTGGCTTCTCCGGCTTCAGGTGACCGGTGTGTCCCTTCCTCACCCTTCAAGGATATCACAGGTTTTGGGGACATGTTACTTCTTTCATACTCACTTTTTCAAATCCTTGTTTATTGGAAGCCATCATGCCTCTGTTGCTCTCTGTAATGACCACAGAGTCAGAGAGGTAGAAATTTATTCCACTTTCATAGACGTGCTGCAGTTTAATTTTTTTTCTCTTAAATGCACAATTCCAGTAGTAATGAAAAAGCCTAGCACTATCAATAACCACCTATTTATAATGTTTTAAAATGTTCTGCTCCATAGGCTTCACTGCATCCTGATCTGGAAATTTGGGAGTGTTTCTGTGGATCCCTAGCTCTCTTTTTTTATCTATACTTTCCATTTATTTTAATTGACCTAATTAACAGATTATTGTCTATCCGTAATTGCAAATAGATCAGTTTGAGCTGCAAAGTTTAGATGGTATCTGAATTTAGTGGTTTCATAGGTGTTCATGGACTTTCTGTGGCCTTTAACCCCATTTGGCATAAGTTGTTCTATTTATTTTAGTAAAAGTTTATTACATTTATCTCATCAAAGCAGAGTGCAAGAGCACTTCAGAGTCACTTGTAACTGAGTTCACAGCAGTTCAGGAGCTCGAGGGCATGGGTCTTCGGATATTAAAGCAGTCAAAAGATATGGTTTTTAATACATCTTTATTCTGTCACTGAATTAAATACAGTTCTTCTGTTTCAATGGGTTAAAATAAAACTTTCTTTAGGGCTATGGCCAGGAAAGTTTTCTACTGTCTGTCCTTTAGGGACTCTACTGCAGGGTACTGGACCCATTTATCATGAAAATAGGACATTAAAAGAACTGTGCTTTTAAAAGATGTTCTCTGGAGGTGTGTTAATCCATGGCTAAACTGGTCGTACACCATTTCTGAGCAAGATCATTCACTTAGCACTGTGCTACCTTCCCAGGTCCTTACATGAGAGCAAACTGATGACAACGCATCCATAATCTTTTTCTACGAATCCTTCAGATATCTGACATATGAAAAAAATTACGAATCTTGAGTATATTTAGCTAACTGTGTACTAGTGGTTTTTGTGTTCCAAAGGTTTAAACTCATATTTTTGGACTAGCTGTAGAGGAGATAGCAGTGTTAGCACCTGGTAATTCATTTTGTTATCTCTCTGACAGGGTACAGTTGTTCTTCAGAGCGATGTAGCACCTTTACAAAGGGTATCACGACTGCTGTGAGAAACTGAGGTTTATTTTTGGTTGGAAAGGAGAAAGAGAGCAGTTGGTAAAAGAGGACGGTGGGATCTCAGACAAGTGGAAAGTGTTAATGGTTCACAAAAAGGGGGGGGGGAAAGTGAACAGTCTCTGTAGAAGAGCAATTCCGAGTGGTTAGTTTATAGGAAAAATGAAATGGGACAAATTTAAGTCAGTGTACATCTGAACTATTTCACTCATAAATTCTGTATTTTTCCCCTTAATTTTCATAATTTTAATCTTGTTTTATGTGTTTTTACAGTACCTGATCTATTTTGGATGGCGCTGGAGCATTTCTATAGGTGATCCTGTAGGCTTTTCTGCCCTTTGTTGTGTTGTGGGAGGGTGATGAGTGCCATTTCCTAAAATTCAGGATGAAAACTGAGTCTACATATTTTAGTTTTGTTGCTTAACAACTTCAGGTGGAAGACAGAAATTCTAACCTGATAACAACGTGCATCTCGGGCTGGCACAGAAGTCTGTTTATGCAGGTTTTGGCTGGTTTAAGAAACCTCTGAACTGTCACGTACCATCTGAATTAATGAGGCCGTACAGGTCTAAGGTCCCTAAAAAGACCCATCTAGATTAGAATTGATTAATCCTGTGGTGGGCTGCATCGTATTATAAGAGTGACAACCAAAGTAGGTTTTGCTTAAGCATAATTTGGTAAAGATCATCAACTGTATTTTTTAATTAGCGATGATTGCCCATAACTTGACTGTAGTGAAAATTTCTTCAAAACCATTAACCCACATTTGCTGAGAAGTAACTTTATGAAGAAAAATAAAAGTCAAAGATATGATTTATAGTGAGTAAATGTGTTCAGAAGAATTCAACATGCCATGCAGAGTCAAGTGAAATAGAAATCTCTTCAAATATTTGAATTACTGACAGAATTGATATTCCTATATTCTGCATGTATTTCCAGATTCCTATTGAAGTTATTACTTTTTCACTTTTGTGAATAAAATCAACTGTAAAAATCAAATAGTGACTGAAAGATATTGTAACTGTCATATAGATATGTCTGAAACTAAACCTGCAATTTTTAACCCCATTTAACATTGAAGAACTCAGAAATATTCTGGTCCAAGTTTTATAGCTCTTGTCTCTGTAATCAGTTAATATAAAACCTGTGATCCAAATACTAATAAAGATTATTTTTTTCCTTTAACATAAACATTGGAAGCTAAGCCCAGTGGAGCACTGAAAACAAAAGAGTTTGTAAGGTATTAATGTGTAAAAAGAGTGAAAACAAGCTTAAGCAATCATTTTGGCTTGTTAAATAGCTCATGTTCTATAACTCTACAGAAATAATTCCATAAAATAAATGGATCACTTGCTAAAATGCCATCTAAATCACTTGTCACCTGTTTGCATGGTGTTACTGGTATCATTTAAAAAACTATGCTCTAGATGAACAACGGGCATTATTAATGGATATTTCTAATTTTTCTTCTGTGCTTTCGAATCCCAGTGAACAATCAACTGAACATCACAAAATCTATTAGGTATCTAGCCTTTAATTTCTTACCCTTCAATATTAAATGGTAAAAATAAGAGGTTGTTTCAGAGTGATTATGGTGACCATAATGAGGCCTGACACTTGTGACACTTCAGCCACACAACCACCAGCAGCTCCATCACAACAAAGGAGCTCCGAGCTCAACACATTGTAATGGTGGGGAGAGTTGTGAGTTCGCAGCCTTGCACAGCAGGTGTGGCTGCACATCTTTGCACCCCTAAACACACACGCTCATCCAATCTGACAGATTAGACAATGGCACAAAAACCCCATCGCCGGTGCTTAAACAAAGACTTCATCTCTAAAGAGACAAAGCTGCCTGCTGAATGTGTTGCCGCTAGTAAATTTTCCAAATGGAAAACAATGTATATTTTATTAATGAAAAACAAATTGAGGCAGGGATGGCAAATGCGTTGGGGGTTTTTTTGACCTTTTATTAATGTGTATTCGCTTTCCTTTTAATATTTACCTTCATATCATCCTGCAAATGATTTTGTTAATTAGTTGTATCTTGTGTATGCTTCACACAACAAATGCAAGGAAGCTGGGGGACCACACTAAGAGAGATTAAAAATCCATCAAGCAAGTGGAATATGATTTTGCAGTCTTTAGTGTATAAATAGCTTATTTTTTCTTTAATACTTACTTAGACAGAAACATAAATGTATGAACTGGAGTCTTTAAAGTCATCACTACCTTGGTGTTTGAAAAAAATATTTTTAAAGAAGGAAAAAATAGAAAACCTAATTTTCTATTCAACTTAACAGCAACAGAGCATTAAAAAGTGAAGCTAGAGATGTGCATATTTACCATGAGGGAATGAACTGGGCATTAATGGGCTCTGGAGGCTTATTTGGAGACAGCTGCACTTATCATGAATCAGGAAAGGGAAATAGCAGCCCTGGTGCGCTGTAGGTCAGTCACAAATGTCGACTTCAGAGAGCTATAAATCTCCAGCATTACTTCAGCAGCCGACTCTCAGAACACCCTTCTAGCGTTTTCCTATAATTTAAAGATTATGTAAGGTGTATAGTGAGAGTGTTCGATGAAAATATTAATTTAGAGATAAATCCTGTAAATGCTCTAAAGCAGCAGCTTCTGCTGAGCAGGATCATCTTCTGGTACACTTCAAATAGGAATTGCTGCTAGTTTTGTCAACAGTAGGAGGTCATGGATGGCTGCCAAATAAAACAAGGCCTTTTTCAATAAAATACTTTCAGTTCTAAGTAGTCACAGAATATCTTCCTGTACCATTTTATTACTGATATTTAAACTTTGATATATTATTTTATACTGACAATTCCTTGAGACAGAAATCTTAATCGTGAAATGAGCTGGAGTAAAAAGTAATTAATCACAGTTAACTCCTTCTGGCATGTCCAAAACCATAATTTGTTGTTGCTTCTGAATGTTTTAGAGGCATTATCCAGGCTCACAGATTTTATATCCCACTGTGAGGCTGCTGGTTTTCAAAATCCGATATTTACACATTGAAATGTAAAGCTTTTAAGAAAAGTGGCAAAACTTCTCAGCAAATCAACATTTTAATTACTGTGAAATAGAAAGGGGGTTCTATTGTTTTAACTTCATCAGCATGAGCTATAGGAATAGACCTTTTAGCTCTTGATAATAGAACCTTGTGTGTATGTATGTAGATTATTTAGTTTCTTTCCTCTCGGTTGGAATACTTTTTGTAAAATATCAGGACAGTGAAGAAAGATAAAGGTGGAAGTTCCAGTCTTTTCTGCAAGATAAAGGAACAATGAGTGATATGTTTGCCTGTGACAAGATGCACTCAACTCACTGATCTTCTAGTCCCATGTTCTAGGTTAAACAGCAATATGAGGGTAGTTTCCCCTTCCCTCCTGGAATTAGTACTGACTTATTGCAATTTTAATTAATTTCAGAATGAATGCTAGTACAATAAGAACCAGTATATAAGAGGCATATATAAAAACTTATGTACAGTTCCTTATCTTGCAGGAAAACTAATGGGTTCAGGATTGTAGAGGGGTGTTTGATATATGCTTTTTCTCAAAGTCCACACATAGATGGAAGGACAGTTAAACTTCAAAATCACACGTTCTGATGACATACTGCCCCAAAACTAACCTATGGTGAGTGATCACATGGCTCACTAGAAATCTCACATAGCTCAGTAGATATCCCATCATTTTGTCTTCCAGGAGAGGCAAATTATGCTGTAGCATCTTTGTAACTACTGCAGTTTCAATACAAGCAATTTTTGATGTGTTAGTTGTCATCCCACAAACCCATCTCAGGGGCTCCTCTTTTCTACCCACAGTCTGTGAAACCTTTCTTATCCTTCCTAGCTCTCCTTCCTGTGCTAGAAATTGCTTTGCTGTCATAATCATGTTGAATTTTTCTGCCTGAAAGATGCAGAAAGAATAACTTTTCCATGTTCTTGGGGTGGCAAGGAATGTTCACTGATACTGCTAAGCAAATTTGTGCAGGGAACCTGCTTAAAGAAACGTTTAAAAAAACAAACTTTCTTCTTAGACCTATGCAGTTGTGCAATTGTTTGGAACACTGCAACTATTCCCATAATTCTTTTTATATGCATGACTAATATAATTGATAGTGTCCTTTACTTTATTCATGCAAGCCTTCACACTTCTTCAGCAGGATGAATGAGAACTGGTTAGTGACAGGACCTTCTGTCAACGCAACATCTTGATTCATCCTGGGAGAATATTCCTTCATCTAATAAACCAACAAAGCTATAGTCCTTTGGAGAAAAAAAAAAAGAAAAAAGGAAAAAAAAATGGTGGAAAAAAACAGAGGATATATGATTTTACAAGTGAAAATTACCTCACAACTTATACTTACAGCGCAAGTGGATTACAATTGCATCAACAACTTTAATTTTGATATTTCCTAGCTTCTCCATGCATGACTTTGTAATCAGAATATTTTAGATGGGTCTTCATTCAATTTTTTAGGCTTTTAAAAAAGGAAACTGAAAACCTAGAAATTCTGTCTATGTTTGTGGTTTCACACATCATTATATTTCAGTAACAGGAAAGGAAGTTTTAAAGCTCACAGACCCATACCTTTTGCTGACAGAATAACAGACAACAACTGTACAGGAATACCCTCTAACTGGAACAGCATGGGAAGGAGTGCAACACTGCTAAAGCAGTTTTAGAGTCTCATTGGGAGACACATACCAGCCTGTCCTTCTCCTCTTGGCCACAAAGCTATCCCTTCTCCTTCTTATCCATGGCTTTCACTCTGGTCTCCACTTTCCCACCTGTATAGCACCTTCTTTGCCTTGGGCTCTCCAACTGAGTCCAACTCTTACCCTAATCCCAAACCATTTTCCCACTCAGCCTCAAGTCCCTCTCATATGATGTTGCTCCAACTCTCCTCCGTTAGCCGCAACTGGTTGCCCACTCCGATCTCTCCTCCCTTCAGTTCACGTTTATTCACCTGAATGTGTTTTAACGCGTCATTTGTTGGCCTCGCACCCACACCATCCCTGACATTCCTTCTCTCTCCAGCTCTCATTTTCTTCTCTCCCACCAACTGATATTCACTCCCACTGGCCCACAGGTCCCACCTCATGTTTTAAGGCATCAGTGATTCTCAGAAAAAATATTGCCAATTACAATTACTACATTAACAATACAAAAAATACCTATGTTCCCCAACCTCATTAACATATTCTTTTGGCTGGACCTTCGTATAAAAGTGTATCTCGAAACAAAGAACCAGCTTGGAAGATTTCAGCTGAAATGGTTAAAATTTAGTAAAATAATAAGCAATGTAATTACAATAAAACTGTGGGTAATGTCAGGTAATTTTAACCATAACTGGTATATCTGGCCAAGACTGATATAATAAAGAACACAGTATGTTGCATTTGTGTTTAAGAACACATAAGCTAAGGAATTATAAGGTACAGATGCAAAACTGTTAAATAGATAGCTATTTTATACAAATAATACCTTTAATTCATTTCTATTATAAAATGTTTGCAGCTGTATAATCTCAACAGTTGTTGCTGACTCTACAAAGACTAAAAATAATAATTAGAAAATACACTGTCACAGGCAACCCAGATAAGTCTGAAAATTTTACCTTAAACAAGTGTTTTGAGATAGAGAACTAAATCTTACATCTTTGCAGTTCAAGTAGCAGTGCTGTGTTCATGATGTTTCAAAAAGTAAAACCAGACTCCTCATTGCACCCACAGCTATGAAGAGGGTTACGGGTTGAGCATCTCAAAATTCAGGTTTGACATTTTTTGGAGGAAGAACTATTAGAAGATTCTCAAAAGTTTCTTGATGAAAATAGTTTGGGATTATTTGCATTTTTTTCTGGTTTAAAATAATCAAAATACCTAACATAAAAAGCTTTGAATAAAATTAAACTAAGATTGCCTGAACCTCAAGCACCAGATACTTCTAGCTCAGGTTTACCCCTGAGATTTCCATATCTCTGACAAAGAAGCAAGAGGCGGGCTGAACACAGGCAGCACTGAGGTTATCAGGCCTTTCAGTCTTCCAGAGGTCCACCTGGGCAGTTTATTGCCTACGCCACAATTGCACAGCAGGGCGTTCAAAAGTTACTGAGAAGCTGACAGAAAAACAAGTGTGAGTCTGGCAGCACACCCTGACTGCAGAGGACTGCCTGTTTCAGGATTTGGCGGGGACAAACACGACTGGGTGGAGACAGGGGAGGCTTTATAAGCACACTCAAACTTACATTCTGCTTTGAAACACTGCCTCTTTGATGCATTGTCATTTCTGTGTTGAAACCTCTCTTTATCAGGAAAGTCCAGACGGGCTGCAGATGTAGAAGCTCTTCTGCTGCCGGAGCTACTGATGTGCAGCTCTGCCACACGGGGAGATGTGCCAGTAGATCCTAATACTGCCAGATCCACCAGCTTGATTTGTCTTTACCAGCTCCTACAGGGCGATGCTTTCATCTTTATAATGTCACTCTGTGGTTATGCATAGTGAATACACTATTGTTAGGGTAATTCTAGTGTGGCTGCACAAATGAAGCTGTTGTTGGACTGCTCCCAGAGCACCAGGGCTCGTGGTTCCCTGTCCTCATCTGTCTTTTATTTATACTACAAAAATGGCATTTTCCCTCTGGATCACATATCCGATCACTGCCATGTGGCTTCTTGGTGACACTGGGGCTCATTTTATGAGTGCATAGTGGATCCCAGTCACAGAGAAAATGTTCAACTTCAAAATATTATGAGACTTAAAAATAACAATAATAAATATTGGGTCCTGGATGTTTGCATTAGAGCTTATACTTTTTCAGTGGAGAGACTAGAAGCTTGTTTAGGAAAATAAAATCAAAGTAGCTTAGTAATTACATAGCTATATGAGAAAGATCTTTAAGAAAAAATAGCAAATGTTGTGAGAGTCCAGAGTACAACAAGGGCATTATCGGTGCTCCCTGTAATTGCCATTACTCTTCAACAGTAATGGACTGGAAATTGCAATGAAGGCGGCTGGTAGCTTCTCTGTGTAAGGCAGAGAAGACACCAAGGGCCCTTGGGAAAGGCTTAGACCCACTGACTAGATTTTTCAGAGAAAACAGAATGGCTCAAAAATATAGGGACTATGATAATGTTTTAATAATAATTTTTAGTGATTTTTTTAATGCCATCCAAGTATTGTTGATGCCCACAAATTATGCAATAGATCTAGAGTTCATCAACACGTAATTCACATAAGCTACATATACAACATCCATTAGCTGCATTTAGCTGACCAGGTGAGTATTTTAGTGAATGAACTAGAGCTTCAGACACTTCTGCTTTCCATAATAAACTCCTGAAGGTGAAGATGATGATGAAACTCTGTTAATTGTGATGATGAAGTATAATAGACATGAAAATTTGTACTCCTATTACCTGGAAAATGAATATAGCCCTTTACATGCAAAAAGGTCATAACTCTTGTATCTGAAGTGTTCAAGTAATACCTAACTCTACTAACAGTCTGGTTTTAATTTCACATCAAGTAGACCTTGAGATATATGTATCAACATATGTGCGTGTCTGTGTGTCTCTGTGTAACTGTTTAGGATCTTTTTTATCATTCTGGCTGAATAGTATTCAATCAATGTCAAGTTCAACCAGGGGTCCTCGCACCTTTGTGAAAATTAGCCAAGTGCTTAAATATAGATTTTTTTTTTAGCCTTAGGGATATCTGAAGAATACTGGCTAAACAGCTGTCTAGTTATGATATATTTTCCATGGCAGCATGGCATTTCAGTATTTGAAAGCCTCATTTGTAATTTCAATTTCTTGTTCTTTTTTTAAAACGATGGTCTAAGGGATTACTGTAAGAACATGCAAGCACACTACACTGTAAAGAAGATTATTTTTCCCCTCTTAGTCCATTGTACAGCTTTACCAACCCTGAAAAAAAGTTTTCATGTTTTATTTTTCTCTTCTGTTCATTCCATTCAGCCACTTACAGAGGAGAACAGCTACTCTTTCTAGTGGGAACTTCCCATATTTGAGTAGTCTGTCTTGATATCACACAGATCTCCGGTCAGACAGAACACCTCCAGTGGTGTCTTCTCAGAAAAGCTATGGACATCCATGCAGTTCCATTTCCTTACCTTCCCTGTATCAGTTACCATTAACATCTCCACATGTTGAATTCTTAGCTCCATATATCTGGGATGTAAAGACATAGTACTTACTTTCCTCCCTATGTTGAAAACATAAATGGATCTGAATTTAACACAGAAGTGATCTCAGAAACCTCTTACAACCGTAGCTGATTCTGGTCTGTGAAAAAAGACATCTTCACCAGATCATGTCAGTGAAACATACCAATGGAAGTACTAAATATAGGCCCGTATCATAGATGAGAGACCATATTTGTGTGATGGGACCCTGCATATTTTGTCTACCAAGGGAGTTTGAAAGAATCATGTATAATGCACAACTCTGTGCATGCTGAGGTAACTAACCTCTTTTTGGTGGGTGACGGCCAGCTGTCCAGCCAGTGTGGATGCCTCTGGTGCCCTATGTTTCTCCCTCCATCCCTGTTGCACCAGTGTAACTGCTTTAGACAACTGCTTTTGCCACTAGGAATAAAAATTACTGTAAACTCTTTTTCAGACCTAACATATCTGCAGATAACTCCAGAGCTCCAGGTTTCTTCATTCAAACTGGTCCCAGACCAAAGAAGCGTTTGGCTTCTAGAGTCCTCAGCCAGGTAACTACCATCTGGAATTTCTCTCCAGCTTATCATGAACAATGCAGGAAGACTTCACAGCCCAAATTTCACAGAAAGAATGCTGATAAAATGCAACCAATTACACTTCAGGCAGGTAAGACACGAAGCCAGTGTATCTGACCATATTCCTATGGATGACCTGAATCAGAGTACATCATTGTAAAAAGGATTGAGAATAACCTGTTTGCCATTTTAGAAAGAGGTGGAATCACGCTACAGAAATACTTTGGGAGTTGTTTTGTCTTGTTCCTCCTGCTCTAAGAGATCTTTGTAATTTTCTATGGATGGAGATCAGGATTTTGTAAAATATAATAGTATCTCAAAGATATAAAACAGGTAGATATAATGTCACTAAATAAAGCTGAAATATAATATCCAGGCTAGTCTTTATTACAAGCGTAAACTTTCTATCTAGACAACTACTGTTATCGTTGATCATTTTAAAAATAAATATAAAACTATCTATTCTATTAAAATATGCATGTAGAAAATTTTTTTTGCATGTTACTTCAGTAATAACCTGAAATAACTGCCAACTAACATCTCATGTGATCTCTACTATTTTCAGTCATTTTGCAAAATGGCTGGTTTCACAATCTGACTAGAGTATAAATTTAAATCTCTGTGATACAAAGCTTTTCCTTATGTTTGCTACCTATTTTTTATTTTTAATACAAAAATGATAGGGTATTTGTTCTCTATATACCAGGATAGACATATGATTTTCAAGCATATGTTCACATCAGTTATTCATGGCTACGTTGTCTACAGTATTTTCAGTAAATTTACCATCATTACTGGGAGAAGGTGCAAAAAGTCTTTTTATTTCTTTATACAGAAATAAAGAGATTAAGAAAAGGGAGCCTGCAAAGTTCCTCCAAGGTTTAAAGATTAAGTATGAACAATGCTGGCATCTCCTGGGTAAGCCATAAGTCTAAGTACGGATATGGTAAATTCCATTAAGTATCTCTTTCTAGTTGTAACAAAACATTATCCAGTCATACGAGCTATTACTTGAGACCATTGGAATAATGATGTAGCTATGTACTCTGCCCTTATTTTAGTATTTCTATGTTACGAAATTCTAGTCTTTTGAATAATGTTCACACATTCAAGATTTTGTCTTTTAGAGTGAATTGCCCAAAATATGTCATTACGCAGTTATTTGAAATTTTGGTTTTTTTTTCTCAGAAAACTTTGTTTGGAACTACTTCCTTTAGAACATGGACTATGTAACTTCTCTTTCAGAGAGAAATCAGGAAGTCCATACCTTAAGCATTCAGCCTTCTGTCATTCCTACTGCCTTCCAGATCCGTCGGTGGTGTGGGCAAAGCAGTCATAGGATCGAGGCTTTGAGAAGAAAAGTCTGCCACAGCTGAGATACGTCTACCACTTCCATTTAGATGACACTTAGAAAAGCATATCTTTGATATTTCCTGTTTGGCATAAGTTGTAACTTATCAGCTTCATCATACCAAGAAGACAAATTCTTTCTGTAAAATGCTTTGCAGAAACAATGCTTTACCAAAATGCTTCTCTGTTGGCAAAGGACTTCTGAGACAGATAGGTCATGGCTGGAGCAGCAAAGCTGTCAGGAGGAGCCCTTAGGACAGATGAGTTCAAATGGGTAGTGAAGGAGAACTGTAGCATGCTCTGTGGTCTCAGTGCCCTCCTGCAGCACTATCTGATTCACAGATCTAAAAAATAAGGCTGTTATATTCCACATGGGAGAAGCCCTAGGCAGTAGCCGTAACATGTCCTGCCTTTGGTTGTATTGAATTATCTTTGAGGCCAAGGTTCCCTGTGGGTGCAGGAAGGGCTAACCTACTCATATAAATCTGATTAAAGATCTTCAAATCCATATGGAAGAATTTTTGGTATCTGTGACCCCTACATAACATGCAAAGTGAGCCTTTTATTGCTATTATTTGTAGACAGGACCCTAATCACAGGGTTGCTTTGATGTTTTCAGTAGATTACAAAAAACATATGAGGGAAGGGCCCACGACAGCTTCACATCATGAGATTTGCTTTGTCAACAACAAACTACAGCGATCATTTGTAATAAAGTATTACAGTAGTGTTTGCAAAATTGAAATCAGACTGTTATTCAGATATCCAACCAGATTTCAGTGACTTTTTGAGAGGAAGTCCTCTAACTTGTTTAAAGTCAATGTAATTTTATAAATAGGTCTGCTTATTGATATTTTAAATGAGTCATTTGTTTTGATAAACAAGGAGGTATTCAAAATCATGGTCTCTACTACCAGTAGTTTTCTTTGATACAGGATTTTTAATGACCTCAGTGTCATAATATATTGTCACAGTTTGAACTGGAATGCATAATTTACGTTTAATACTGTAATCACAATAGTTAGAGGACTATTACTCACCCAGAAAACTCTTTTATCTTTTCCCCCATGTCTTATATCCTTTTAAGTTTATATGTTTGATGGTATTGATATAGATATCTTTTAGGCAGTATGAAAAAAACAAAATGTAACTTATTATGTACTTTCTACTTCCACACACATTCATGAAAAAATAATCTAGAACAGTTCAGAAACTAGATTCATAAAGAAATCAATTTCTAAAGCTAATTAATGTCCCATTGTTTTCAAAGTTTCCTGATTTATGGTAGTCAACTGGAGGTGCTTTATAGAGTGCTGAAGTTTTTTTGAGGGCTGTTACAAACTTCAGAGAGGATCAAGACTCTTGGATATGCATTTCAGGGGACACAGAAAATTGAGATATTAGAATCCATGTTTTGTTACCTTTTGAACAATAGAGGAGAGGGACTCTAAGACTATATGAATGAACTACTTAGAAGATCAAATAAATGCTATGTACTGATGCACAGAAATTGTTAGAAAGGGTGTTTGTATTAAGCTAGATAGGATGTGCTCTCGGCCATGGAAAAGACTAGAAGACGCAGTAGCATAATGAGTCTGCTGTCGGCTCTAGTGTGGGCGTAGAAGAGATTTTCTCTCTGCCCGTTTGTTATGAACTTGTGTTTGCCTTGTCCAGAGTCTAGATATACTCTTCCTGGTGTAGTTTCATGGCTTTTCATTCTCAGTATATGAGGTCAAATCAAATATACCTGTACTTTTTGGGTGGCAAAGTTACTAAGGCGTTTCATCCATAACTGTGCAGTATTGTTTTGTTTTTCTACCTAAGTGTGTGAAAACCTCTATAATGAATTTAAGAATAAAAATAAATGTGTTTGAAGTCTCTCCACTCCAGAATTACCCAAAGATGATAATTTCTTTTCAGTCAATGGAAATATAGGGACTTCTCTAACTCATGGGTTTAGTTTAAAACAATTCAATTCATCAAAACCAAACCTCTGAGGAATAGTGGGGAGGAGAAAGGAAGAACACAGCAAGTTGAATTTCTTATCATCCTAGCACATTTTATGATCAAAACTGGGACTATTGACTGATGGTCACTATATTTACCTGACAATATGGGAAACAATCTTGAGACTCATACCTGAGTGATTCAAAATGGGTCTGAGTCTTAGTCTCATCATCTGGAACCGTTCCATTTTGAATAAATAAACAATTATGGAATTAAGGTTTATCACTCTCTCCTTGTGTTTGTGTTTATGTCAAGTCTTCTGACTGCCACAACACAATTAATTATTTCATCAAAGGAGTAGAGCACTGGAAAGTGAAAACTATTAGTACAAGAACAAAACCCAGATTTTTCTATTCTCTATATGAATGCCTTAGCTAACTGAGCTGTTTGTTTTCCTGGTCTAAGTTCCTTTTTCTCTTCCCTTTCTTTCCTTTTTTTCCGGGAGAAAGAAACAAGCAAACTTTGCAAAGCCTGACTTTTACACTGATGTGGAATGAAAATTTGAAGAAAAGTTTATAGACCTCTGTCAGACAGGAAAATAATTTACTGTCTCATCTAAATTTTCAAAGTTAGATAAGAATGCCCTAGAGATATTTTACATGTAGGCTACTTTATTTACAGTGAGTGATTCCATATATCTTTCTAGGTAACAGTTTAGCAGGCATTAGCTAAGTTGTATGTTCCTGAATTTCCTTTCATGTAAATCAATGTGGCAGAAAATTAAGGTGACGGGGGCTTTATGGAGATGAAGATCACGTCTGGTATTTTTCTAACAGAAACAAATTAAAAGCATATCCAATTTAAACAAAGCCTTTAATCTGAAAATGCAGAAAGAGTAATTTTCATACTTGCTTAAACTCTTGCCTGAATTATGAGTCTTATGTATCCATCATGTTCTTCTGCTTTCTCCTTTTATATGCACCTTTTCCTTGCATGACCTTTTTCTTTTTTCCTTACTAGCTCAGTTGAAAGTCCTGGATAATTCTCCAGTGAGCAAGATAAAAATAAACTCTCCTTCCTGACAGTAGCCATTTTGGTGCTTTTCATTCATTTCAGGACAGCATTACTTTGTGAAAGGAGAAGACAAGGACTAGATATAGTCTAAGACAAAGTCAATCATGACAGGCTGCAAATTCCTAGAGAAACAACAGTGGTACCAAACTAGGAGACCTCCTTCTTGAAGATACAAGAGGAAAGAAACACAGGTAACAGAAGCCTGTAGGGAGGAAAAGTTAGAAGACCTGTTACATTGCATGAATAGTTTTGCTAAATTTTATACATTTAGGTTTTTAGTTTTAACACTGTGCAGCAGAATTACATGGCAGGGTGTTTCTGCTCATGAAGCTGGTGGTGTATGCATACATTCCTTCAATACTGAAATGTCACAGTAGTTCGACCAAACACCATCATGTAGTCATGTAACATTATCTTATAATGTCTACTTTGTTTTCACACCTAATGTAAAGGTCATGGGATACAGTACAAAAAAGTCTTTTTTAAGAGTATGTGGAAATGTATGGAGATTTTAGATATCTAATCCTGGAGGTGCTTCTAGACCAAAGTAATTTTTTTTCATGTGTTTATCAGAAACTTAACAATACTATTGATTTTGATATATTTTTTTCAATGTGCTACCTTATGCTGATTCAATTAAGATTCTAGATACAGAAAAAAAAAATAATAATTTTACTGTGAACCTTTAATGGGTGTTTGTTTCAAACTGTCCATACCTGCTATTTTACTCTTTTGACACTTCAATGCATTGCCTATTAGTGTTACAAACATAATGGGAGTGTGCAGATTTTTTTTTCATTATGTTTATGATAATTTTTTTGTAGCATTGGTTAGACCTTGAGAGGCTTCGCACTGATTAAATAAAATATTACAATTTTCCCTTTTCACTTTAAAATAGTAAGTAGTTCCGTGATTCAATTTTTTTTTCTATGAAAGAAATGCAACATTTTGAAATAAGAATTGAGATTCTGATGTTTTTAAGTTAAAAACCCAGAAGCAGCCCAACAGGATGAGCTGGTGAATGTGGCAAAGATAGAGTTAAAAAGAATGGAAATATTTTTTAAATTCCTGTACATATTAGCTAGCCCTGAAGAAACTCTAGAGATCGGTCTAAGTCTAACTGACATCAGTGTGTTTTGCAGCTAGACTAACTTTGTGACTTTGAAAAGTGTTCCTTCACATTGCTTTTATATGACACCAATTATACTGTGCACTGGAGGTGACTGTGAAACATTTTGTTGGTTAAAAATATTGCATTAAATGGTTGTCTTCCATACAATTTTCAAATAGGAATCAATCAAGGCTTGTGTGGTGATGTGCAAATTTTCAGTCAATTTGAACTGATTTGGCTCTTCAGAAGGTTAAGGTAGTTTAATGGTTGAAAGCACATTGCTGTGCAGCAAGCTGCAAAAGTCAAAGGGTTAGAGGATTAGGATTTCATTTCCTTTTAGCCGTTGCCATGTCTGTTTTCTGTCCAAACTACTTCTTGTTCCCATTTAACCCATGCTTTTAAAGACAAAAGGGGTTGAGAACTTGTGGGCCTCAGGCTTCATTTTAACAAGCCGTCTCTAGCACTTTGGTGCGTAATTTGTCATAAATGTCATAGGTCAGGGAATGTTAGAAACCTACAGCCAGCAGATGGTCATTATGACAGCAGTTAGGTTTCAGAAGCAAAAGATGCTTTGTGATATTTACTCCAGAGTGTGAATGTTACACCTCTGTAGAATATTTTCAAGTTCACTCTTAAAATGAACTCATCCTTTTTATCACTCACTTCTTAACCAGAGCTCACAAAAGCCCCTGAGCCAAATCCTCTTCCCACTGCTCACGGGGTTCAGTGGGGTTCCTTCTAGCAGTAAAACGTACCTGTAGAACAGTCCATTTCGTTTTCAAAGACTAGTAATAGTCTGGAATTACTAGCCATATACAAACTTCTCAGTGTTCAGTTAAATTAGGAAGAATTTATTTTCATCCTTATGCTATTTTTTTGTCCTGTTATTCTTTTCAAATTATGCTGGAAATGGAGGTTTCAGATAATCACAAAATGAGCTATTCCTGGCAACACAGTATTTCCAGTTGAATAGGAACAAGAAATCTGTACTATTTTGTTTCACGTGATACCACCAGACCTAAGAACCTTACAGAGGATGCAGACTCCATTATGAGAGCCAATACACAATATTCAAGGTTTTAAAGAAGAGGAGGAAGCTGTTAGGAGCAATCTCAGCCCCAAAAACCCTGCTGCCCAAAGTTGCAGAAAAAAAAAAAAGATTAAACATAATATGTGCAGCTCACTATGCTCAGATCTGCATGGAAATTGTTTTACAGGAAAAGAAAGAGCTGCCTGTTCCTTCAGGAGAACTGGCTGAGTAGTTGGCTGATCTCTGCTAAGCCTTATAACAAATATTGATCTTACAGAGAGTATAAGGTGGTCTTGTTTTACAAACCTGTTCTATGAACGCATTTGGTGCGTAAGGGCTGTAGATACAAGTGCAGGAGTATAGATGCAAACTTGTGTGTGACAAGCTGAAAGGCAGAAATAGGTTTAATATTGCTCATAAGTGAAGGAAGTGGGTGAGGAAAAGGTAAAAGACATGGCTCTTGTTCCAAGATAACTAGGTAAGTCAAAAAAACTGCTGTATTTAGTAGAAAAAAGCTTCATTCTGCAGATACGCTTGAAGCATCATTCAACAGGTAATCATTCAGAATGAGAAAATTAATTTTGTTGCTAGTCACTGAAAATCTTATTTTACTATGTCTCATCCAAGACACTTAGTCAAACTTTGTGAAGGTCAGTAACAAACCCATTTTACATGTGTGAGGAAATAACTACAGCAAGAGTAGCTGGGATTTGAAGACACTGCCCAGTTTCCAGGGAAATAAGGCTGTGTTGTCCATCTGTCTGCCTGTTAGTTCCCCTTTAGTAATTTTTGACCAGTTGGCCAGTTTCAACAGATTTCAGAGAAATTTCACACATTCACAAAAGATTAAAAAATAACTGCAGGTTTCCTGAAAATAAGCAACTGGCTAGAGAAAACGGACCCAATTTATTCCTGTAGGACAAGATTATCAGTTAGCAGTGCAATCAGACTGTGGCTGCCCAGTCAGTACGCACTGTGGGATCAACTCTCCCATTGCTCAAGATCCACCTTGATGTTCTTTTTGCCATGCTGGTAGGTAGGTGACAATTAGCTCCTAAAGTCATATCTCACTACAGAAATAGGATGGGGGCAGGGGTAATTTCTGTGGGAGAAGAACCTATCCAATTCCTTAAGAAACCATACTCAGTTAGATCCAATATTAATGGGGTAATTTGTCTTCTCTTTGCAATGGTAAGAGTTACAGAATAACGACCTCCAATAGAAGGGGTTTCTTCATCCTCTGAGCTCAGAACCTCATCTTCCCAGCAATATGTTATTTATGTGTGGTTCATGCTTGGTCATGATGAGGTTTTTCTCAGTGTTTGGACTGTGAAGGGTGGAATCTGTGGTTCTTGGCACCCTCAACTTGCCAAATTTTGTATAGAGAGCCATCAGCTACCAGCTTGTGAACCTTGCAGTCAGCTATATCTTCTTGTTTCACCTTCCGAAATGAAAAGTCAAATACACAGGGTACTCATACTGCCTGAAGGTCATGAGAGACTTGTGAGGCCATCATTTCTCCAGGACCACTGTAAATGAAATATGCAATTTTTAATTCTCAAAGGCTCCAGATTAGAGAGGCGCAAACCTGAAGGATATTACCTTTCACAACCTGAATTCTATTTTATGCTCTTGCAAAGTAGTAGCCTCCAGAGTCCTAATGACCCCAATAGCTGTCTGTGAATGAGTGGACTACAATTCCTATCAGTCATTACGACAGATTTGTTCAGCAACTAACTTTATTTAAACACTTTATAATTAAAGCCTGTCCGAATGATTGAAAAGTATTGGATCCAGCTCCCTCTCAGATAGTTTAGCTGGTCTTTGGATTTTGCAGGTCCTGATAGTAACAGGAGAGAAACTTTGGCAGGTAAGAGGAAGACATCACAGATAGTACAAAACTTCACATAGAGGATGATTATTTTATTGTTATTTGAGGAAACACAGGCAATGCTCAAGAAAATTCTGAATCTCATACAGCAGGTGGTAAGAAACAGTTCATGCACTTTAAAAAAATGTATTAGGCCTTTGTAGATTTTAAGTACACAATGGATCAATTCTCTAATTTCAGGCATAGCAGAGGCTATGACTCCCACACTGTAAATTCTTCTGTCTATAGCTTTATATAACTTTAAAAAGGACATCCTATTTGGCATAATATGAATATATTTTATGAAACAAATGTTGGTATAGCCTTCTTTCGTGTTACTCTTTCATTTAGAATTGAATATTTATTGATATTAATTTTAAAAACATAACTAATAAAAACACATAGTTTTTTACACAAATATGTCATATAGCCCTTGTCAATGTCTCATAACAGTTAAGTATGTATGTAATATATTCTTTTGGTTACCATGTGTTGGCTGTTATCTTTCTTGAAGTTGCTATTTAGTAATTTTGAGGTTTGGGGGAAAAGGAAGAGGTCAACAGAAACTTATAATTAAAAATTGTTCTGAATGTATCCAACATTGCTTAGTAGTAAGTGAGGAACATTCAGATACATCATTGCTACCACTGTGGAATGCAGACCAACTGATCATTTTATTTTCCTGACAACTATCTCAGATGGAATAAAGAAATTACTATATGTAGATGTAATTGTTTGTATAGAAGTATGGGAAGAGGTTATTGGCACTTTCTACGAAAAGTACGAAACAAAACATTTTCTTCACTCCGATTAAAAATGCCATTCTGCATACACCCAGCACTTACCACAGTCTGTAGGATGGTTCAGAGACTGACCCTTCAAACGTATGACCATTTGAGCACACTGCATCGCAGAGGAGAAAGTGTTGAACCTACTGCTTACACAGCAAATCCACATCTCTGTAAGCTCCGCACCGAGTGATTTTGCTTACAACTACAGAGCTGTGTTCTGATCTCACAGGGTAGTTATCACAACTTTTCTTGAGGTGTAGCTGCTGTGTAGCGAGGAGAGAGAGGATTTATTGACTTATTCAAATCCCAATGAAGCCACCTGGGATCTTTCTGTTTCCTACAACAAGTATTAGATCAGACCCTTAAAAAAGGTACAAACAGAAAGAAATGTCCAAAAGTGAAGCCTTTCATGAACTGAAAACTTCCCTGCATCCTTTTAACCAATCTCCTATTTTCTTAAGGACTGATTTTGAGATATGAGATTTACCCCAGAGTTATGAGGGCATTATGGTAAAATGGAACGTGTGTTAACAAAAATACTATTATTGCCTTCACCATAGTAATAAGAAAATCAGGAAATAAAACTATACCTCGGCACCCAGGCAAACAGAAAAACATTGTGACATGGGGGCCAGATTTGGTAGACAGTTTAAAATGTAAAGTGAGGTTTTTCCAGGAGAGACTTTAGTCTTTATAATACCATAAATTTTCATTGGGTTAATTTTTTACATTGATATGCATGCAATATCTTTAAAATATAAAGAAATTTAATAAAATAATTCAAGTAACAGCTTAAGGTTATGCAATCAAGCAGACTTTATAGGTATGTGCTATATTGAAATCTCTGTGTAGATCCTGTAGGTATACAGATTAGATTAAAAATGATGAAGTTAAAGTTATTCCTGACTATATTTCCAAACCTTATTTACTATCATTTAGTGATAGGACGGTTACACACTGTGCAAGAAGTTCCTCTGTACTTCTCTGCACAAACTGCTTTAAACACTGGCAAGTAGTTAGTTAGCAGTAATCATCTGCACTCTAAGCCTCACTTTTCTTCTCTTTTCCGTTTGTATTTTCCCTGTTTCCATTCTGTGCAAATCAAGTGACACCAAATTTATGATAAAAACCAATTTTGTGGGAAACCTGAACAAAAAACAGATTTCTAACTGTCCAAGTAGGGAATCTGAAACTGAGATTCCAGATCATTGGTGGATTGTAAATACTACAAATAACTGTTGTAGAGCTATTTTTCCTCAGTCATTTCTGGGTGGCAGAACATCCACAGAACAGCTTCAGAAGTGGTGTTCTGCAGCCTAACAAGCAATTAGTACAGTCCATAAAAAAAAAAAAAAAAAAAAAAAAAAAAAAAAAAAAAAAAAAGTAAAAAGAAAAAGAAATAAAAAAGAAAAAACTAGGCCTTGAAAGTGGAGGTGGCCACTAATTATTAAAATGGAGTCATAAATAGCTATAAATATTTAAGCTTTATAGTTCGATTTGTTTGTGGAGGTAGCTATTAGCCTGCTTGTGAGATGGTAAATTCCTGCCTAGTACAATGCAGCACTACAGGCAGCTCCAGTGTGCGCGGAGACAAAGAGCCCCAGGCAGCCCCACCCTCGCCCATTCTGCTCTCCGACAACACCCCTTGTTCACAAAGACCCTTTCAATTATAGTCTTTGTTGGTAATGTTTACTTTTTTCATTCAAATCTCTCCTTCCCTCAGTCTCGGTCTTCCAGGCAACCAGCTCGCTGGAGCCAGCACAGGGAGGCAGAGAAAGAAAAAATGAAATCCAGTACATGCCTACCGTGGTAAGAAAAAAAAAAAAAAAAAAAAAAAAAAAAAGAAAACACACAACAAAACACAGCTAAAAACTGTCTCAGTCCCATGAGTGCAAAGAAACATGATTTTTTTTTTTTTTTCGCAGCGCTTCTAATTCTCCCTTTTTTTATTATCCAAAACTGCCTTTCACCTCTCACTGAGGACGCAGGCTGGTTGTATGGATGTACGATGACAACAGAGCTGCTTTAATTTGCTCAGTGAATATTTCTCTACTTGTATCTCTCTTTCTTCCCCAGATGGTGAAAAGGTTATTTATTGAGGAATGACACTTTCCCTTTTTAGGCAAAGATACCACAAATAAGAATCCATTGTATGATACTGTCCAGAGCTTTTCTTTCGTGCTTTTTGACCTTGTGATTTTTAATTTTTTTTTTTCTAGCTTGTGGGATTTTTGCTTCTGGGCATGTTTTTTTTTTTTTTTGTTTTACAAAAGCAGTTATCTACTCTCATGTCTGAAATACCCTGCAAAGTGCATTTTGGAATATATTATGAAATGCGGCAATCCTGCCTATACATAACAAAATGTAACAAAAGGATAATACTGAAAAACATTTTCACATAAAGATGTTAAAGTACGGGTTTGCAACTTTTTAAGGCAGAATCTAAAACAAATAAAGAGCAGTAGTTAAAAACGTGCTTATTTTTTTTTGGTATTGTTGCATCAGATTAATGAAGACCAAAATATGAATACTTTGATCAGAAGGTGGCAGCTGTCACTCCAGCATCTGTAACCTGTGTTTCTGGAAACAGATTCATCCTGTGCTCTCTCTATTCCACCGATACATACATGTCGTGATGCATGTCAACAAATTTGACATTATATACTGATTTCTATAATGTCCCAAAAGCATGCATGTATGTGTACATATATGTATATATGTATACATACACAAAAATATGTTCACCGTTGGAGAACATTTTTCCACATTGTCCTTCTCAAATTTCAGTTAACAAGGGCTGGCACATAAATATTAACATTTAATTAAGAAATATTTATACTTTTGTTGCATATAAAGTTTCTGCTTTTATTTTAGGAGGCAAAATAATCTAGAGATGAAAAAGTCCAGATTTCAAAGGCATCTTTTCCAGGCGTGGGACAAAAGTTGGAATAGCTCACTTTAGTAAAACCCAGATTCATGCTCTGAAGATGTCATATTGTTTCAAGAAGCTTAGTCTGCCTGATGTAAGGTGATGAGGACATTCTCTTTTCTGTTCTTAAAAGACAACATTTTTTTCTAAATTAATGAAATTAAAAGGATAGTTATATTGGCTTCTGTATATATAGCATATATTTGCATTTGGAAGGGGCTTTAGCCTATTCTTATGATTCCAGACTAATGCTTAACTAAGATATTCATATTTTTCCTACACTTTTTTAATCAATAATCAAAACAGAGGTACTCTTTCTTTTTTCCCGCCTTGAAATTTACATCACTTTTTATTAACAAAAATAGTAATAATCTGAGTCAGTCACAATACCACGCAAGCCCATGTACTCTCGATGAGGAACATCTGCATTCAGGCTCTTTCGGGCCTTAAAAGCGGTCATAAATCCAGTTCCCGGTAAATGAAAAAGGTTTCACAGACGACTTAATTTGCTGTGGGAAGCCGGCTTCCCCGTAGCCTCCCCGCATCTCAGCCCGTGACCTTCAGCACTGTCCACCTGCTGGAAGCCATGTTTGATTTCCGGGCCGGGGAGATGCCTCTCGGCAGCAAAATGGTGTCATAGGCGGGAGTGAAGGAATTCCTCTCTCTCTGTCATCATTAAGGGGGTTCCCCCTACGGCGAGGGGGAATGTAAAGTGCAATTTAATGTTCTCTGGAGAGAGGTGGCAGGGAAAATTAAAAAAAAAAAAAAAAAAATAAAAATAAAAATTAAAAAGCCTAAAAGCTTCGCTGGTGCTTCCTGAGTGGGCCACTGCGGTCCTTGTGGCGAGCGGGGATGTCCCTGAGGAATTCACCACAGGCCGGCCTGAAAAGAAAGGGATTAAGTCCCTTTAAAGGGGCGAAATGTAACAAAAGGAGCACTTTTATGATGTAGCAGCATAAAATAAGGGGCTGCATTGTGCGGCTGATTGCTAAAGGTCTCTGAGCGGAGCAGCCCTCGGTGTAGGCCCCGCTCCCCCCGGGGCGAGCAGCTCGTGCTAAACCCGATGCCTGCGCTGGAATAAGAGCACAGCTCTCATTTAGGGGCAAATAAGAGATTATTGGTTTGTTTCTACATCTTTTTTTTTTCTTTCCACACCTACCGAAAAGTGGCCTGTAGGGAGATTATACTCCAGTGAAAGTTGCTGCTAATTAAAACAAGTAATTAGTGTTCCTCCAGGCTTTGCGGTTTCACTCACTTTTGCCCGCCAGACAACATTAGTTTAAAAGCAATCCAATTTCTAGCAATAACAGACTGTAAAAAAGTCATTTAGCAAGTATATAAGTGTAAGGTTACAGTTCAGGCTTTGATTTATCTCTTCTGGGCTATTTAGAGAGCCATAGCAAAGTTGGAAGGGGGCGGGGGTGAAGTTAAGTGGTTTTTTCTTCAGGTTTTGTTTTGGTAGTTTTTTTTGAAAAGTCATGTCACTGCATTTGCAAAGACAAGACAGAGTTTCAGGAGACAGCTTTCCAAGCCACATTAAAAAACAGAATTGGATTTAATGCAGTTTTCCAAGAGAACCCTCGCTTAGCATTTTGTGAACAGATCATTTCATTAAGTCCTTTTGTTTCCGCTCCTGCTTCTGCCGCAGAAAGGACTTTTTATTGACTCTGGCTCTCTCTGGATGAATAGGAGTTTAACATATTGTTGCTTCATATTGGTACAGACAAAAGTGATTATGTGTGTATGTTGTTGTTCTACAAGAAACTGAAGATTAGTATAAAGTTTAAAATGTGATGATATATCGATTGACAAAAACCATATTGGAATATCACTCTTATCTTTGGTGGGCTTCCAACGTTCCTATCATTCCAAACTGCTAGCTGCTGAACATGTGGATCATAATATTTGATGCTGATATGTGTTGTAATAGACTTCCTCATAGGATATTTTGTCTTAATATAGACACCTGTGGAAGTTCCTTATTTTTGCATAAGTGGTTGCATACGTGGATAACTGCAGGTCAAGTACAATAGGAGAAGATGCAAATGATTTCTTCCTATAAAAAGAAAGCTCCGTTTTCTAACATCCAACCAGTGGACACAGATTTTGTTTTCAGTTTGTTTTATCTGGTATTTCTGTTGATAAATGAACCAGAAAAAGGAAAATATGATTTTTGATAAGCTAGAAAAATATTTTACACTGATAAACAGAATAAGATTGCATAGTAGTCTCACTGAAATGGCTGTAATTCAAAACTAAAGTGTCATTTTAAATGGGATTTTTTTTTCCAGTCATGTACCAACAAACCAGTCTGTACAGCTGAACCACTTTTCTTGTAATGTTAATTTTAAATACACAAAACATACCTGTTTTGATCACAAGCAGAAAAGGTGAAAATAACCAATCAGTTTCCTTTTTTTCCCTTCTGTCAAAAGTTAATAATTCAGTCTGACAAGCAGTATCCATCAGGTTCTGTTTATGTAGATCCTGATAAAATACTTCAACATATAGAATAATAACAAATTCAAAGAACAGTTCAAATCTTGCTGAATGCCAGGATTTTCTTTTATACTTTAAGCACCTTAGTACTTTTTTTTTTTTTTTTAATCTGATGATTTCAGCTCATGTCTTTTCCTATAAGAATAGACATAGTGAGCAAAACCAGTTTATTTTAAATTTGTTTTACTGATAAAGATAGGAACAAATCTCCATTCCTGAAAATCAGTAATAATTTTTGTAAGGTGTCTATTCTCTCATCCCTGGGATTTCTTTTAGAACACTATTTTTTTCATGTCTTTTAGTGATTTTAGTGGATATATGTAAAGACTGAGTACCTGTTTCTGAATGCACTTTTGGTCCACCCTCAAATAACAGTCTGTATAGTAAAAATCTCCTTTTAAAAGCACATTGACCAGCATTCTGCAATATTTCTGCCTTATTAAATTTGAAATGCATAAATGATGTGTGCACGTATATATTTCTATATACATATTTCCCATTCAGTCACAGAAGCTGCATTTATTCTTGGTGCCAACCTGCACCGAGTACCACACTAGCAGAACAGACCATGGGGCACCAGAGGGCAGAATCTTCTATGACTTGTGTGGACAGAGTAAACTCCTTATAGATTATCACAAAACCATAAGGAACAGTATAACAGCTCTAATTTTATGTAGTAACCTGTATTTGCACAACAATTCCATTACAATACAAAAGGCAATCTTCAGAAGTAATTTAGGAATGGCAACTGTATTAATACTGAGTCCAACAGAAGGAGAACAATTTTCTTATGCAATACAGTTGCAGTGCCCAGATGTCTTCTGTAAATGATTTTAATGGTTATTTGATTCTAATTTAAACATAAATTGACCTTAAGATTCACCCGTATCTCACTTCCATGTTTCTTGTGTAATTCTGTTTATTTCAAGTTACTGTTTTTTCACTTACGTTGACTTCAGAATGGACTCCATATTTATTAATATCTCTCCTTATGAGTCTTTTTTGGAGTAATTTTCAGCGTATTAACAGTATCAAAGTGAAGAATCTCAGCAGCATAATACACAAATCACATAGTGGAATGACCAAAAGCATTTTGAGGAACACCAAGGCAGTAAATTGTCCAAAGAGATCTTTGAAGTCACCTCCTAAAAATTTATTGAAAAAAGCTTTGCCAGCAGATTTTTTAAGATACATCAAATTAAAGTCATCCCCTTGCCCCCAAGTTTAGAAGATAGCAGTGTTCACCATTTGTGGTCTTCACTGTGTAACGATCAGCGTTGAATAAGATCAACAATTGTGACCCTGACAGTTTATCAAGCAATTCAAGAAAAAAATATTAATCTGGGATGTTATTATAGAAAATAATGTGCCTACTTTTCTCTTGCCACATAAACTTTCCACTCTTTTAGATTTCCTAATCAGCAAGTGAATGAGCATGGTAGAGAGGGTAACTCTGCTTCTCAACAGTATTCCAACATTTATCTGCAGCATCTCATTGGTCTTCCCACAAAACTCTTAGAAAGAAAGCAAAGTAATTTGCTTACTGCAAAGAACTGTCAAGCAAACCTTGCTTTGAAAATGCTCTTATTTTTAGTCCATCTTTCTTCTTACTTTTATCTTAATTTATCATGTATTCTTGCCATTCTTCTTAGAAGTCCTCAGTACTAGTCTCAAGATGGCACAGAATTAGGCTTCAGCAGGGCCAAGATTTCAACCCCATACTCTCCATGGAAGAGATGCTAGACACACACACACATACAGAATGCTGCGTGTGTTTGGGGGACAGTAATACAGATAAATGAGGGCTAACAGATGGTTTCTGTGCTAAACCGTAGCAGAAGTTTCAGCAGGTTGGATTTAATTTTTTGAAGTTATATTAGACAAAACATAATTACAAGTTGATGGAGGTAGCTAGTAGATGTAATATAGAGTGTCAGGAGTTATCATTTCCTAATCTTTTACATGATTTCTGGTGTGTCTTGTAAGCCAAGTTGTTTGCCTTGAGTTTTTCTAAGTAGACAAGTGGAAAAAGTCACAAAGGGGGTAGTGTTAGTACTGGCAGTATTGTATTTTTCTGAAATTGGATGGAGGAAATCTTGACAAGATTTTCTGCAAATCATTCATACACTGAGGGCCAAATGCCCACATGGATTTTGAACTTCCATTTTGTCCCTTCTTAGTCCTGATTGTAAAAGACACTGGCAGCCACAGCTTGATGTTTGCAGAAGTGAAATTTGAAAAACAGATTTAGAGTGTTTTAATTCTGTGACTCAAGATGAACACGATTACCAACAACTCCTTCTGAAAATACAGACAGAAAACACATTAGAAAAACTTGTAAAAACAGTAGCCTTTAAGTCTTCATGAGAATTAATCTTAAGGCCAGTAAGATCTTGTAGCATAGATGGGCAGCATGATCACCGTCTTATATCTTCAAGGCCTTGGAGGATGTTCCACAAGCTTCTAAGCTTTCTACAAACAGAAGAAGGTTGTCCAGCCTTCAGGATGGCCAGTACCCTGAGAAAGGTCTACAGTTTGGGAAAAGACTTGTCTCCTATGCACTATTTTAAAATACATTATATGGGATTTCCTGTCCCCTATATGGTCTAAGCTTTCTGACTGTTTTAGTACCTTGAGAAGTTAAATCAGAGCAAAGCACCTCTGCTGTTTCATGGTATTTGCTGGTATTAGTGTGTGTCTTGCATACAGTGCAGTCCAGTAACATTAGGCCACCAGTGTTTAGCATCCTGCTATGACTGAGGATAATTCAAAGCAGACTGATTCTGGTCTGGTTTTACCAAACTGTCTCTACACGTGAGAATCACAGGTAGCTTTGTGTTACTTTATTATACAGGGTGCTAAGTCATTTTAAACTCTAGGTAGGTCAGACTACATCTGGTGTGAATCAGCGTGAATCAAGTCAAATTAAAATATTGCCTGCAGAACATCATGTCAGTTTTTAGAACATCCTAAATCAACATTGCAGCTGTTAAAATGATGTTGTAAAAATTTTGCTGGTCACGAGAATAAAATGGGTGGTGTGTAAAATTTTCTCAGGAGGTCATATTTTTTTAATATATGATTAGCTGTTGAAGTCAGAAAAACATCTCACTTTATTTCAGTGTAGCAATTAACTTCAAATTTTAAAATCTACCATGCAAGGCCATGCAATGTGTACTACTGTTACATGGAATAAAAATGATCAAAAATCTTGAAATATGCAGAAAACATAGGAAGATAACAGTCAACAGACACTGTTTCCCTGTATTTCTTCCCTGTGCAATATTTTTGGCACTAATGGCAGATCCAGTCTCCTCCTTGATAAGATGGCAAGTGTGTTGGTGACAGGGAACAAAGTGTCATTGTGAAATATTGTTAATTTTGACGTATCATTAGAATATCTGCAGTTTGTCTCACTGCGTGAAGCCAAGTCAGTACCTATCTTGATGGTATTTGAATATTCCGATGGTTTTGTGAGATAAATTCATAAAAAATGTTCACAGACTTAGGTAAACATCACAGTTGCCTTTCCTACATTCACTATTTAACATTCTTAACAGAATAGCAGATATTTTTCAGGATTTTTATTACAGTTTTGAAGATACCTACATTTGCCATATTGATCTTTGGCTATGGGGAAATGGATTTGCTTACTTCATCATAAAAATAGCTTCATAAGAAAGGTTGAATAATACTATTCCTTCTTAGGAGACTGAACTGTTCTGAAAAACTCAGGATGTTAAAAGCATAGTGAGAATTACTTACTTTTATTGGTAACTTCATTACCAAGAAGTCTGAAGAATATGGGGCACTTCAGAGAAGCTTAAAAAAAAGCTGCTTGTGCATTTCTACTCTATGCATTTTAATCACTCCTACATAACAGAACATAAAAATTAGAACCACTGTATATAATATTTCTGGATTTATTTTCTCTCCAATTTTGACAAATATCAGTGTATTGAGTTGCAGGAAAACGCTGTACTCACATACACTATTATGTCTGCATCCATCTACAAGTCCTGTGCTTGGCATATGAGAATGATTGAGCAAAATCTGTGAGAGCTTCTTTGCATTGTCCAAACTCCAGCTGGCCTCTTCATAGCAGATATAATACAGAGAAGCACTTAGAGTGCTGTAGCTTTCTCATAATAAAGGACAAGTCTGTATAACATCAGAAAAAACATCAGATCAACTTAATGATAATTTAACTCTCACCCGTAAATGAGTTGTACTGTGCATTTGTCAGTTGCCTCTGAGAATGAGGAGCTGTAAGATTCAAGTTCAAAAATGATCCATTTCAATGATGTGAGATGTTACTTTTGGATGCATCCAGTATATTAAGTAAAGACACATTTAAACTTATCGTTAAAGCACAGCTGTGTAGTTTAGTTGACTAGAAGACATGACTGTTCGTTAGTGGGTGCTCCATAATCAACATGAAATACATGTATTTTTAAAAATACCCAGTAAAGTTACCGCTACCTTGTAGAGCAGACTTAAGAACTGAATGGATGTAGAGGATGCAGTTCTGTTTTCAACTCAGAGTCGTCTGAGTGAGTCATCTTAAGAAAGGTTAAAACCCATCCAAAACAGTGATGTAAGAAAATTTTTACTTCTGCTGCCTGTGCTACTGATCAGATCTCAGTGGTGTCAATCCAGCACTTTTAACAGATGCTAAATATGCTTCATAAATTTAAAAGAAATGCCAAAAAAAAAAACAAAAGGCAATTTCTTCAGTATGTGGTAGTTGGAAAACATCCACTTTAACTCAACATCTGTATTTTTTCCAGCCTTATCTATTAGCTCCGTAAAGGGAAAGGTAACAAAGTTTAAAATGAAGAAAAAAGGAAGGTCCATTAAGCAATTCATATCCATTCATAGGACAAAGTAATTTCTCAAAATTGTCTCCAAATTTCAGTATATTTGAACCAGGAACATATGCACTGGGGACATTTTGCCCTTTAGCATTTTTGGGTAATGCTCTGTGCATGTGAGAACACAACCAGAGCTAATTTTGGAGATGTATAGGTTTTCAAATGGTGCCTACCTGCTACTACTTTCACAAGCTGAAGAATGCATCAGGAAGTGTAAAGAAGTGTTAAATCTTATGCTTTCTTTGCCTATTAAATTCTCTAACCTGAAAATAATAGGCCTTAACTATATATAGACTACTAAAACTAATGATAAATCACTTAGTTTTAGAAAACTGAAAATTTTAACCCTTCTTAATCAACAGAGTCAGAGCAGAGCCCAGAATATATCATTCAAAACCACAGGTTATTCTCTTTTCATACCATTCCCTTCAATTCACCAGGCAAAGCCAGACATGGAGGAGGAGGGCCCAGTAGAGGGTTCATCACCCCACTTCCTCTCCATCATCTTCCTTTGGGTGTCAGGCACCCTTGCAAAGCAGATAAAGCTATTTTTCCTTTCAGTGGTGCAAAAAGAAGAGAAGGCAATTACTTGAAAACTGTCCTTTCTACACTACCCTTCAGAGGTACAGCTTGAATCTAATAGAAAATGACTGGAGTCTGGGGAATTCTTTCTCTAAATAACTGTAGTATTATTGTAAGGTATAGAAAATGTGATATCTTTGTACAGTTTAATTTTTCCAGCCAGCACTATGTATTTCCAGGTAGAGAAGGTGGGTCTTTTAAAGGCAGGCCTGATACCAGAAATCAGATAATAGAGGAGGTACAGTTTATAGAAGCTAGTAACATAAATTTATCCTCTAAAGTATTTGGCAGTCTCTCTGTGTTAAATGGAAGGTAAACATGTTGTTAAGGAAATCCAAATGGGTACTTTGTGATTCTTTAGTACGTAACAGGCAATGTCAGGCATGAGAAATTGATTGATTGATTTGCACTAGGAAAAGGAGCTTTGATTGATTCTCAGAAGAAACATGTGGAGAAGACCCACCAGAAAAAAAAAAAAAAAAATTGGTTTTCCAGAGAAAGAACTGTTAAAATGATAGCATTTTTTGCAGATGAGTATGTTTGTGTTAATGAAAATTGGATAGCTTTGGTGCTTATGTGTATCGGCTTGATCAGCATTTACTTGCTAGCAAAATTAAAGAGGAAGAAAAGTAAAGACAGTATTATTGCTGCTCATTATATCTAAAGATGAAAACACACACCCTGAAAAAGCACCAGTGAGTAACTGTGTAAGGGTGGGGGGAGTGTATATACATACATGCCCCACCAAAAAGGTCTGACAACCAGTTTGCTTAGCAGCCAGTGCTGCTTTAAGTGCTCTGCCTTCCGTTTTGGCTTTGTACTGATGTCAGTGTCTGGTTCAAGGTCTCTGGCCTGCTGCTCAGATCCCTCCAAGGGTCTGATCCTTGATATCCGAGAGATCGGCTTTCCTCCCATGACCTTTCATGGCAGCAGTTCAGCGCAATTGTTGACTAACAGGAGGGATGCTTAAGAGCTGAATAAAAAAGTTACCCACTTCAGAGTCTCAGCCTCGATTATGGAATGAACTCTCGCCAGAGGTAAGACAGTACACAAAACTGACCACAGAGTTAGACTCGAAAGTTCACTCTCCAGAAATAATTCCTTCCCATACATATATAATAAACATGCACATACATAAACTCTCTCACCCAATTAAACAAACAAACAAAAAGCCTATCAGCAAATCAAACAATTTCCCTTACAATCTCCAAGGAAAGAAATAAAGAAATTAAGCAATAGCTTTTGTTATGCAGTCTTAAATTTAAAAAATGTAGAAGACAGATGGATGTATTGTAATGAAGCAATATTCTAAAACATATTTTAAATAGGTAGGAAGAGAGTTCAAAAAACATCAGCATTCTGTCCCATCACTCTCATAAACAAGCCAGAAATAGTTTTGATTTAATTGAAGTTACAACAGGATGTTTTATTCCTGAGTTTACAACAATATAATGCAGTTATATAAGCTACACTTGAGAAATTAGTGAAGAAGGGAATATTTTCTGGGTACCAAATGAATTTGTATATAAACTTCAGATACATAAGATTTAACATTGTTTTAGTTCTATAAGGTTAGTAGACAGATATCTATATCATATAACCATTTTAGGTGTTAAGGTAAAAAAGAATTTAAGAGAACTGAAGCTTATTCAAATATGTAGCAAATTTTACTGGTTAAAAGAGGAGAATGTTGCCTGATCACCTATGAGTTCTTTGGTAATGATTTGATGTGTGAAGTTCAACCATTTTTCAAGTAGGCATCTATGCTATCAACTTTTTTTTATTATTTTTTGAAAGCTACAGGGGCTGCATAGAAAAAGAGTTCTAATTCATGTTCAGTGTCTATATCATTTCAAATAATGATCAGATATCTTTGGTAGGAGATGGGATACCTTGCAAACACAGTAAATTGCCAAGTGAAGTTTTGTTCTTCTAACCTGATATAGGATTTATAACTTAAAACTCATTATTACCTTTAGTGTTGGGTTGTTTTTTTTTTTTTTTAATTCAGAAATTCATTAAATTACCAATTTAAACATATTTCGGGCCTAATTTCCTGTAACAGTAAGTGAGATCAATTAATAAGATATTATACACATTTTTATGAAAATTTCCGTATCAGTTCTATTGTTATCTCCTTTTCTGTTGTTTTTTTTTTTTTTTTTTTTGAAACATTTTGTTTGTCTAGGAGAACTGTAGAGAAATTTCCCTTTCCTTTTCTATTTTTAACCTTTCTCTTATTCACTTTATGTCTACACTACCAGTCAATGCCATTTTTAAACATCTATTTTGATGTGCCTTATTTTATTCTTATATGTCTGAAACAATCTTCATATCTCTTTATTTTGACTTTTACTGTGGAAGGAACAAGAATTCAGGAGGAAAAGATTTCAGTAAAATTCCGTGTCCATTCTTCTATGCTGACTCCTCCCTATGGGGAAGTTTGTGTGGTGGATAGTATAGCCATGTCTTGATTTCCTCTTTCTGCTGGCTTCTTCCTGAAAGGCTTCCCTGCAGCCTGCTTCTCTTCACGCAGCAACTGACTTTTTCCAGAGGAATGGTTTAGAAAATGATTAACATTATGAGTTGCAATGTGAGCTCTATTTGCTCCCTGCCTCAGGTTGGGTTTCTCGTCTGACTCGTCTCCTCGCGCTGTGAATGAGGCCAGTCCCCCTTGAACATAGCTGATCACCTGCCCTTTTCGGGGGTACCAGCCAGCTTGACACCAGGCAATCTTCTCCTCAGCCTCAACAGCGTGCGATTCCCCGGGGACACTGACTGGACAGGATGGGTACTGCCATTGTAATCTCAAGGAACTGAAGTGTGTGTTGTTTAGATACTTGCTTTCGGTTGCAACATGGAGTGATCTGCACATAAGGAAGACATCAGTCTTTGCTTTATGGATGATTTAATGCCCTCATTAGTCAGTGCTCATTATATTTCAGCTCTCTGTCCAACGGTGCCCTGTACCCAGAATAAATGGCATTAAAGATGATGATTCATATTTTCATATTTAGCTGCCGCTTTCTTCCAAAATAATCAATCCATGCCCTACCTTTGCACTTATACAACTTATTCCTATTAGTACTTTAGAAATTGCACTTTTGTAAAGAGATTGCACTAAGCTGAATTTCAATAGTTCTGTCCACTTCAGCTAGAAATTCCCCAGCACAGTTATAATCCACATGTACTTGCAAGTCACTTCTTTAACCAGACTAAATATGTTCTGATTACAGAGCTCTGCTGCAGCACTAGCAGAATAAACAACTTTCAGAAGCTTGCAAAATTCCCAATTGTATCTTCTAAAACACTTCTTTATTTTAAGTACAAGAAATTTGCTAATGTGTATACCTCACAGAAACATGTGGAGGGCAGAATCCTCCACTGCAGTAGGGAGTTAAAGTTTTCAATGTGACTTGGAATGAAAAATCCAGATATTGAAATTGTTCATGAAAGAATGCAGTGAGGAAAAAATAATACTATATCCATAAAAGCATCTGAGTTTCTTCAGATATGTTTTACATTTTTACTTCAATTTTTACATGCTGTAATATTTAACATTAAGGAAAAAAAAAAAAAAAAGTCACATTGAAAAGGCGAAAGTTAAATAGACCATGCAGAAGTTATCAAAGTGGACATGATTTCTTTTTTGTTTTTGAAAGAAAGTTTTGGCACAATCAACATAATTTCCCAGAGTATTTCTTTTCAAGAGAATCATTAGAACAGTAAGAATTGCTCCACCAGAATTTTGCTAGGAGGTCATTTGATAAATGTTTTCATATCTAAAACAAACCCAGTAATTTTTAGCAAGATATCAGTTTAACCTTTCCTTTTTAAATTTCTGTGCAGTTAAGCAGTAGCTACTATATGAAAGGAAGCATTGCTTAAATGAATCACAGGTAGATACCAGTTAAGAATAATTATCTGTACTAATAGACAACAAAAGATTTTCTGTTGTAGATCAGCATCTGTGCTTTGAATTTTTAATGGTATTGTATAAAGGGTGGTTTTTTATGTTTGGGAATTGCAGGGGGGACTTGAAGGGGAGGGCTGCTTTTACATTCATCAGTTTAACTCAAACACCATGCATTTAAAAATAAAATCAATTCAGTTTTGCAGATGACATGCTGAGGTACCCTCATCTGAGGTGCCAGGGTTTATTTTTATCAAGTTTCCACAGTACAATAAATTCTGGATTGTGTCTAGCTGAGGGTCCAAGGCTGCATTTAACAAAGAGACTGAACTTTTAACCTTTTGGGCTCCCAGATTTTGATTATTATGACTAACTGATTTTCATTTAAATTTCGTTTCATTAAAGTAAATCCAAATCATCGATGAGCATGCATATATATGAATATACTGACCCTCAAGCAATAAAGGATGTCTTTTGCAGGTCACTAGCAAGACTGAGTAAGGAAAGAGATATGTGAGAAGCCTCTACCCCAATTTGATTAGTAATCAGCACTTAAATGAAGAATTCTCACCCCTTGGTTTCAGTTATTAACTTACCTATGTACAAATAGATGCTTTCCCAGGGGTAATGCTGTATTATTATTTGCTTTCTAAACGCTGTTTCAGATACTCTACATGCCAGTAGATATTTTTTGAAAGATCAGACATTGTTTTGCACTAATTTTAAATTAGAATCTTCATTATTATCTTCTGTTTGTTCTTGCAAACTTATCTGAAAGAAGCCAAATAAAAACACATTTAAAGGGCTCTATTTACCTTTTAATCTTCCACTGCCATTATACTCTTAAGCTGTAAAGGAGTAGAAACTGTCTCTGTGAGAAGTTATAAAGTGACATGTCTCTTTCCTTCTTGGAGGAATAATGTGATGAGCAGTGAACACTAGAGGGGGAGCTTAACCGTTCAGGAGACTTAAATCTCCAGACCCTCTGGGAGAGGATCAGAGTGATACGATAGCTGCTGACTTAAACAAGCAAAGTTAAGGCATGGACAGCCATGGTTCAGAAGTCAAGAGGTCAAGAATAGTAGAGAGCCAATTTATTGTCATTTTCCAAAAAGGCAGCAAATCATAAGTGGAATTGAGAAGTTTAGGGCTCTGCTCCTACCATGATGTGGTATATTTTAAAAACCTCTCTAGAGGCAGTTTAACATGAAGAGTAGGATTACAGGGATTTTTTTTTTTCCCAAGGACTGTCTGTCATTTAAATGTCTGAGGAATGATGGAATGAATTATCATAAAATTTTGACAAATTTGATGGCTCAACCAAAGGGGGAAAACAGACATTCCACTTATTGGGTTCTAATAAGACATGACATTTAAAATGAGTTTACATGGCAGTTAGACCTTTGCTTTTCTTTTTTTTTTTTTTTTTTTTTTTTTTCCTCCTCTTTCTTTGATTCAGAAACATTTGTGTTTGGAGAGCAGTTATTTATAACTGATGCTTGTCTAAGAATGGAAGGGCTCCTTTTCATCCTCTGCTTCCTATGTTTTAATGACTTGGTGCTTGTTTCATGTATTGCAGTTTCATATACCCTTAATTTTGAGTCTTGATGGATCTTACAGGATGTCTGTACATCCTTTACTGCAATAATGAAATATGAATTTACTGTATATTTTTACTATCTTTGTTGTAATTGCATCACAAAGAAAGCTCTTCATTTTTAAAGGTTTCAGGGTTTTATTTCTATTTGTTAAAATAAAAACATTTCAATAATTCATTTTCTGTTTATATTTCTAAAGGAAGTAATGATAAGTACAAACTATTTTCTGCTTGCACAAACGCACAGGTAATTTGGAGCCCACGTCTAATTTAGGCACTGTAGTATTTGTTCATTTCTGATGAAGTAGCTTAGAAAATGAGCCAGGTGACTTTATCTTGGGGTCTGTTTTTTTGGTTTTTTGTTTTGTTTTGTTTTGTTTTGTTTTTGTTTTTGTTTTTTTTGTTTGTTTTGTTTTGTTTTGTTTTGTTTTCTGTTTGTTTGTTTTGTTTTGTTTTGTTTTTGGTGGTGGTTTTGTTTTGGTTTTGGTTTTTGTTTCATTTTGTTGTTTTGTTTTGTTTTGTTTTTTACTTTTGTTTTTTTTTTTTTAAACTCTGTATACCAGAGTGTATGCAAAATAACACAAACACACATAGGAATTTTCTGAGTGCAAAATGTCTAGGAAGGTCTCTGAAATGCTATTATCAGGATGTGGAGCTGTACATCCAAGCATCCATTACAGGAAAGTGTGCTCTTTTTTTGTTTGGTTGTTTTTTTTAGACAATGTTTCTGCCAGGTCCCAAGACGATGATGAAGGGTGGATGTGAGTATGGCAGCTGCTTGGCCAGGGGGTGCCTGGTCCATAACCCGAGCCAAGTTGGCCAAGTCACTGCTTCTGGAGCTGTCCATGGGTCAGTGAAACTAGCTGTTGCCCTAACAGGAATGTGCTCAAGCCACAAATGTGGAGCCAAAATATGGTTCAATTAAGCAAAACAAAACATAATGATAAATCATGTTTTGTTTCTTTTCCAGATTTTTTATTACTCTGGGTGGGATGCTAATTTTATCTGAAGTTACTAAAGAAAGTAATGCTCCTGTTATATCTGCAAGGTAGCAGATAGGCAGAAATTAGGTAAGTGTATGTTTGTTATCTAGTTACATAACACAGGTGATGAAATTTTTCAAGAGCCTCTGCAAATTACTTTCCCTCTTTCTGTTTGCTCGACATAAGAGGGAGGCACCTCTATTATTTTAGGCTTTTGCCCTTGAAGGTTTTTCCTCATGGTGGTGACTCTACTCACAGCTTTCCTTGTATTGCAGATACATAGAAAATATTACTATGCTGCTATATTTAAATAAATACATTTTAATTATAAATTCACTTATTTATGACACCTTATTGTATCATGTGCCATATAGATCTTTACATACATGATGAAAACTTGTAGCCATTGCCTTAATTTAAATATATTAATATTAATCTATTGTTTTATTATACTCAAAATCATTATAGTACATTATAAAAATGTGAAAGGTCTGAAACATCATTCTTTAGTGCAAATGCAAACAATGAACTAATGAGCTTAGAAAGACAGTAGTTCCATTGAACATTATTCTAAAATTTTCTGACTTGAACTTTCATGAGCATTTTCTGAACAGGATGTTACTGCCCTCAGAGAGAAAGAATGCCACCAGGTTAATTTGATCTTATCATATTGTTGTATCTGAGCTGGATGTCTCACTTTGATTTAAATATGTACTTTGATGGTGTAGAAGAGAGTTTTGGGGATACTAATATGTTACGTGTTGCATTACTACAGGCAGGCATTACTGCAATAGCACTATGAGTCTCAATAATTTGCTTCATTTTAGAAAATGATAAGTGATTGGATTCAAAAGAGAAGCAGGTCCACTGATTACACATTACACAGACCCCAGCCAGCTTTTAAGGGAACATTTTCTTCTGTTTTGTTCCCGTATCCCCACTGATTTTCAATAAAGCTTCACTGCTGAAATTAATAGGGGAATTTGACCCTGTATTTTCAAGTACACTAATTTCTCTTTAGACAAGACCTTTTTATTGCTCTCATATCCTTTATTATCTCAGCCAGACGTGTATTGCTTCTCTGTGACGCTTGAGAAAAGACCATGTATAGCAGTAAATACACTTCAGGAAGAGGGAGAAGACAAATAAGAGTTTAGTAACTGTGGAATAAGAGCTCTTTTAAAATCAATATAGATCCATCCATGCTTCACCAGATTTCACCTTTTCTTCTCTCTGATCTCTTATTTTTACTTTACTAATTTATGTAGTTCAAGTAACCAGCTACAGTCTTTTCAAAGGTGCAGGGCCAAATTGAATTCCTCCCAATCAGTTACCTTTGCTAATAATGTTTGCCATATGATTTTTTTTTTTTTTTTACTGTAACATAAGTCTGACATTTAAGCAAATAATGTGTGAGTCCAGTAAGTACAACTGAAGTTAGAAAAATTATATGAAAGAAGGGAAATCATTATATCAGATAACAAATACTTTATAAAGGCACAAGATGCTGGGTTTTGTAAAATGGAGATTTACATTTGTGGCAACTCTGAGTGAGCTCAGGCTCTCGCAAGAGCACTTTTTGCATGAGATCTGGCTAGTGAAGCAATAAAAACTGGAAATTCACCAAAAAATCAGGCAAGCCCTAAGTTAATTTAGAAAAGACGCAGGAGTAGGGAGATGATTGTTTCCAAAGGAAAAGAAAACATTAAACAAGTATCAGCTATCTAAACAAAAAGGACATCATAATTCTTTTTTCTTTTTTAGTATAAGGCTGGATAACTGATACATGATCTGATACTTTCTGAAAAGCTTTGGTTTCTCAGTCAAAAAAGCTGAAGAATGGCTTTATGTTAGTGGTGAGCAGAGGTAACCACTCCTTTCCCCTAAATTTCCCTAGGGCAGAGCAATGCTTCTGCCTGTGCTCAGCACTTCTCATTCTTGACATGAGAAGGCAAGTCCAGGAGGAACCTCAACACAGTTGATGCTTGTCAACACAGATGGCAGTGGATAGTTTTCTGTCAGAAAGGACATCTTCTCTTTAAGAAGGAACTAATGTAAATCTGTCGATTCCGGTGTTTGTCACATATTAATTCAATAAAAATAAAAATAGAGCCTTTCTTTATTCCTGGAAGTAATGTCTGAACATAATGGAGGGATCACAAGGAAGCACATCACTGATCTCACTGTTTGCAGACTCACTGGTTGAAATCAGGTCTGTCCTCATGCTACTGTTGGTTTGGATCTCATCCTCCAGCCTGAACTTCTCCTGTCTCTAGTCAGAGTCCTCAGATATTCTCTTCACTAGAGACCCACCCACGCTGCAACTGGGTGGTTGAACTGATTTGTTTTGGTGAATTTCTGCACTTCAGCTGGAGTTTGCTACTCCACCACTCAAATTCAGCATCAGCCCTTAGGAAATACAATGCAACAGCTTAAACAATCTGCAGAGACGTTAAAATGGGTCTGCCATATTTGTCACAGGTCAGGTTGATGTGGATACTAAATTATGGTCTGGGCAACATTTTTCTTCTTCAGTGTTGTGGCCCATATGTGATAGCAAAGTTTTAAGGATGCTGCTTTTCATATTGAGCTCTGAAGCATGAAGGAAAAAAACAAGGTGTTTCTAGGAATGATACAATTACAGGGAGGGTTAGTTGTCTTCAAAAGATAAACACTGTAATTGAAATAGGGGATATTATCTAGAGAGAAAGAATTAAACCAGAAGATGTGAAAGAATTCATTGTCTATTAATACCCACAGAATGATTCATAAAGGATTGCTGCTTTCAGCTCTGAGTAAGTGATTAACAGTTAGATCTACTCAGTAAAAGTTTTTTGTAGTGGCATGTTAAAAGTAACAGGAAAAAAAACCTCACTAGGAGTGAAAACAGATAGTGATCCTAACAGCCTGGCACTTGATATCAAAATCAGTACTAACAGGTACAACCTTTGCAAATTCTGGTAGATAAATGGTAATCTGCTGTTTCGCTCTTGTAAATCTGTCAGTCTGAAGCCACTCACTAGTTTATTTCAGGCTCTTCAGTCATTTTATAGTTAAGTACATTTACCATTATAAGATGGATTTCTAAGTCTACATTTCTAAACTGCTCCACATAGAAGCAGTCTTTTCGAAGCTTACGTGGTACTTCTTTACCAAAAATTGTGTTTTGAGGGAAATCTGGACTAAACCAGAGAAGTCATTCTAAATTTAGGGCAACATAAACACTTTCTTTTTATTTTTCTTTTCTTTTTTTTTTTTTTTTTTTTTTTTTTTTTTCTTGTTATTTAGTTGCTTGGCTACGAAATCCACGCTTGTTCTGTTGTTCTTGCGAAGAAGTGCTTTTTAGTACATTTTCGTGGGAGGTGAATGTGTTAAAGGGTACCCAGTGATGAAATGCAAGTGCAGTAGCTTGTGATGTCCAGTCCTACAACACAGTTCAGAGGAGGCAGGAGTACAGCTTTGTTTGCTGTAAGGACACAGGCTAACACGGTGTGGAAAACAGCACATGGGGAGATACAACTGATACAGATTAAACAATAAAGAGGGAGGTATAGAAAACAAATATAGTAACCCAGGGATGACAGGGAAGCAAGCTGAGAAAGAACCACTGTGCTAAATCTTCAGTGCTTCAAATGCCTTTCAGTGCTCATAGAAGCTTGTGAATTTATTTTTCTTCCAGTTCCTTAGTGGTCTACTATCCCCCGTAAAAATTGCTTCTTTTCCTTTCCAAAGTCTTTACTTATATACAGATATTCACACACAGTGAAACGTTAGTGATTGTAAGCCACATCCATTGACACAGCAGTTCCTAGGAGGTAAAGCAAATATTTTTAGTTAAAACTACAGAGTCAATTTTACATTTGCAGAATGCAATTACCTAAATTAGATTTAGGTAGGATACCTAACAGTTTTATTGTCACCATGTCCTCAGCAACCTCAAGCACTGGATTGGATTCGTCTCAGCCAAGAGAAGGGAAGTAAACAGGAGCTGCAGAGAAACAAAACATTATGAAATGCAGAACATGATTTTGTCTCCATTCTCAGTTTAGAGATGCTAACAATAGATTGTGAATACTTCCCCCCTTACCTCTAAAGTAACTCTGTCAAAACAAATTGATTTTAGTTTAAACCCAAATTAATGAACCAGCATTATTATTTCAGGAGAGAGAGGCTGGCAAAGGAAAAATAGAAAAAGAAAAGACCCAGGAGTCATTGGTAGAATAGGTGGTTTATAATGTGTTAAATGTGTTTATTTGCACTTCCAAAGTTCAGATTTCCTCATACATTTTCATACTGATAGAGATAAAATGCTAAAGTCTTAAATCCCTCTATGCCATGCTGAGTTGCTAAGGGCTGTTGAGTTTTTGTTATTTCTCCTCTCGAGTTAGCTCTGATTATGCCTGCTGAGTGAAAAATTTGTATTTGCCGACAGAAATAGGAACCATACCACGTGCGCTTGCACTCAGCAAATGCTCCAATACATCACAAAGATTTGCTCAACCCACCTTCAGAGGCCAAATCGAGCATGTTATTTTCTGTTTAGATCTGATCCTGAAGACTATCAGTCAGGAGTGTTTCTCAATCTCTGATTAAAACAAGGCCTACAAAGCTGCAAGTGTTCATGCACAGTCTCATTAGAGGACTGGATGGAGTGACCCTGGTCTTCTAGCACAAAGCTGTGAGTGAACTTCAAATATGAGAGTGCATCAATCAAATCCAAGCAAGGCTTTTATGTCATTTTTTCTACTTTGCCTTTAAAGTCCTAAAGGAATGCCCTTTCCACTGTACGGCCAAGGATCATTCAACAGCAGCAAACAAACCAACAAAAAGCCTCTCAAGAGAAGGATTTTATTCCCCTCACAAAGGGGAAAACAAGATATTTTACTAATGATTTTTGCTAATAAATTAGAAAATACACTTGATATTTCATAGCTCTGTGTGAAGGATTTTTTGTCAATCTGTAGAGCTTGGAAGTATCCTTAAGAAATAGAAAGTTTATTATAAAAATTATGAAAAGGGAGGGTTTGTGTGTTTTGCTTTAAACCTGGGTTGGTGAAGCTTTCTGCACCCTTTTGATTTTTGCCACTGCTTATTGAGGGAAGGAATAGACAAAGAGACAGTTGAGTCTTGACTCAAGACTTGAGACTTGAACATTTGATCCAGATATGTGGTGCTATGGCACAGTGTAGTATGCAATGCTTTTCCAATTTAAATGATAATGACATTTTAATAACTACTCTTAAATGGAAAAATTAAATTAAAAAGTTGTCACACTTCACTGTCTAATACTTTTTCAGAAGCTGTGATACAGTGAACTATGATCGTAAATGAGAGGAAGTTTTTCTTTGAACAAAACCAAGGACCCAAAAATAAATAGAATCCAGGGATGGATCTCCATGGAAATTAAATTAAAATGAGCTAGGAGAGTTTGAAAAAAACAAAAGAAGGTATATAGATGAAACAAACCTAAAAGTGCCAGGTGGTCAAAACTTTGGAAGTCTGACAGTCTTCTTGAAAAAGTAGTCTGTACTCGGCTGCATTCAGCTGAGGTTACAAGGACCTAATATTTAATGTTTTCCCACAAGATATCCTTTTGTCTCTGTATCACATTTTTTTCCCTAAACTTCATAGATTATGAAGCAGCCATGACCTGAACACCACTACTCGTGTTATCATCATCTATATATAAACACACGTATATTTTTGCAATTTTTAATATGTGGCGGTATTTCCACCCTTATTTTAAAATGTGTTATTTTTCAGGCCCTCAGATGTTCAGAATTATGCAGATTTTATAAATAAGTACTAGAGCATTTATGCCACTTGATGGTGCCCCATCTGTGCTTCCCCTGTAGTGTTTGACGGGGCATCTGTGTAAATTGCTACTTTTTTGTTTGTTTGTTAATTAGCTCACTGCATAAAAACCATCATGCATTACCTGTTATAATTTTGATAGGCTTCTGAATATACACATTTTTTTTTTTTTGAGATAATATCAAGTCCTGAGTTTGCCTTTGCTCTTGCAGTTTCTGAAACCAGATGTCAAGCTACTTCTCTTTTTCAGTCCTTGAAAATCCAACAAATTGAAGAAACTATGTTTTTGCTCCTGACTCAAGAATAGCACATATTTCTTTACTTTTCTGACATATTATTGTTAACCTTCACTTTATTTCACCTATATCTCCAGCTTAATGTATTATTTGGTGTACATTTATGTACTTATAAAATAATAGGTATGTACTTACATACTTACATTTTGTGAAAATCTGTCAGCCAAATCAGCTGGATTTTCTGTTGATGCTATGTTTGTTCTATTCAGTTACTTGACTCACCTTTTTTAACAAGAGTGTGAATATCTTTCAGTGGGATTTTTTTCTTATGCTCCCTGTTCCTCCAGAAAAAAAATAAAACAAAAAAACAAGCAAACTTTTTTTTATGTTTTAATTTTCAGAGTGTTAGAACCTATTCTAAAATATTTTTATTTTTTTGTGACAGAAATAATGAGGTATAATTTTCCTCAATGTTACAGTTTTTAATCTAAATTTCTATAAATATTAAATTGCCTGTTTCTATTACTTATGTATTTAAGTAGAGTTTTTCGTTATCCTAAGAGACAGTCTCCTAAACCTGCAGATTCAGTGCCTGGCCCCAGTACCTGTGGATCAGTTGTTACTTCAGAAGACTTGAAAATTCAGAAGGCTGGGCATGTTGTTTTGGTTTGGAAAAGGCTGTATGTATTTTCAAGATTAGCTTCATCTATATCCAGTGCAAAATGAATGTTTAATCTTAATCTAACACACATTATTGTTCAAGGTTGAATTTTAATTTACGTTTTCCAATATCCTTTGGTTTTTTCCCTTCCAACAGTACTGTAGTGGGTATTTGGGGGTTTTTGTTTGTTTTCCTTTTACACGTGGGGATAGGCTGTAAAGGACTAACAGTTGAGCTAATGCACATTCAGTGTATCGATAACAATAGAGTGTGTATGGCTGTGGTCTTCAATTTCTATTAGCAAAGGTTAAAAATACGAATATATGTTTTGCTATCACAGGACACAATTTTTCTACAGGGAAACTTGCTTTATTACTATCTGAAAAGCATTACAAAAATGTTTTTGTATAGTGTTTGGTGAGTGGTAAATAAAAAAAAGTGATTTGTGAAAAATAGAATACTATACTATGTCAGGTTTAAAATCCAGGATGTGTCCTTATAACACAATCACTGTCATGTCACATCATTAAACTCTAAGCATAACTAAGGATGATCACTACGAGTGCTTAACACTTTCTATATCTTCTCTGCTATAAAGTGATCTGTGCAACGTTCAAGCTCTTATAAAACCAACAATGACAAACCTGTACTGATCAAGTGCCAACAGTGTCTGTGAAAGTGAAGTTAAAACTCTTCTCTGGCATTCTCAGATTTATATAAGGTTATGCTTATGCAGAGTCAGTTGAGACTAGCCAACAGCACAGTATTACAGTACTCTATTGCAACAAGTAGACAATCTAAATCAATCTGCCAGCAACAAACACAGACAATGTCATTCTAACCTTTCTTTTTCTCAGAAAAATAATAATTTAAATCAGCTTCCCACAAGTAATTATCTGTATTTTTCTAAGCATACCTGAATAGCACATTTCTATTTGTTCATCAATTTTCTTCGTTAGAAGAAAACCCATAAATAGTTACTCATACAGAAATATTTAGTTCACTTCCCTCTCCCTCCTTTTCTCTTTCCCACTTCATTTCATGTTCCTACAGGACATGCTGCTGTTTCTGGTACAGACATTCAGTTATCATCTGATATTGATGGTGCCAGATGCTTGATATTATCTTAGTTTGTGAAACTTTCTTGTTTGTCTTTGGATTTGGTTTTGTTTTAATAAGGAACTACTAGGTTGTGTCTCCTCTTTGTTTGGTTTTGGAAAGGAAATTTATTATGCTCAAGCAGACTCAGACAAGAAGTAGGGGAGTCACATAATTTTATTTCAACATACTGTATTTGATTCTCTGATCTATTAAGTCCAACAGCTATTGATTGTGATTTCCTCTATCTACAATCATTATTTCTGCTCTTAGTCTTTACACTTTTTACTTTTTAGATTACATATGCTTGTTTTCTTTTAAACCACTTCTCAGATGTATGTTCAGCACTGGGTATCTCTGGATATCCCTTGAAGTAATTTCAACAGCTGGTTTATGACCTTTATTACCCACTGTTTCTTATTTTACAGATTTTGTTCATTTACTTCAATTTGCCTGGGCTCACAAGTTTCACAATTAACTTTATAAACTTCTCCACCAGTATTTTCCTCAGATAATGCTCTCATACTGAGATACCCATACACAGGATACAAACTCCCAAACCATTACCCTTAGAAATGGTCATATCATTCATCCAATTTGCTGTTTGGCAGATTTTTCCAACTCTTCCTAAAAACTGGGCCATAATACAGGCTAACATCTGTGAAATGAATGATCATCTCAAACTTGCTTCAGAAGTTAGCCAGAACATTGTCACAGAAAAGTTATGGTTAAGAGATACTGGTAATAATTGGAAGAATTTTCCTTGGAAAGTGCATGTTGATGCTGGAATATAAGCACAGTTCTGTTTATTTTTAAAAAAATCACTACAGCTATGTTTATATCTGAGCAGAGAATTAAGCACTTCAGAAACAAGGGGTCTGTGTTTATGATAATAGTGTTTAAGTGTCCAGACATTTGCTGATTGCCCGGTTGTAATCAATGTAACCAAGGATAGAACATAAACTCCAGACAATCCTCTCAATTTCCTAAACAGTAGGATAAAATCTAGGAAATAAATTTATGAGAATGAGCGGTTGATTAAAATAGCAACAGAAGCAAACAGTGTAGAAAAACAACCTGAGGTAAGTGTTATTAAAAGAGCTTGCAACGTTTCTGATAAAAAATTATGCACAAAAATTGCAGGCTGACAGTGCAGCATTGCATCGTACTTGGCCACTACTCATATACAGAATATGAGATTTTGCCCGTTGTATATTAAGCCATTTCCTATAACTTTGCCTGTTCCATATTCTATTTTGAAAGAAAATAATGCCTTTTGCTACAGCTAAATGTTTTGGGCTAGACTAGGGCAACTTGTGTGGTGTCTTGCATAACTTGAGCTGTCTACAATTATAGACATCTGTGTCCAAGTTTCCTTTACAGCAGTGGAGAGAAATAAAGTGATCAGGTACTTTTAGAAGGTAATCCAGACAATGCATTTCAGATGTGTACTTTGGGATGAAGTCAGTTGTGCCACAGAAATTTTCACCAGTGGTTGTAGAGACACAAGTGTAAACCTCCTCGCTGAAGAAATATCTGTTGGCAGGGGGATCCCACGTCTCATGCTTAGCTCAAAGAGGTGGACATAGAAAAACCTCTTCCAAGAGATGTTTTTTCTGTTTTCAGAGAGGAAACACTGTATCTGATTATTCTTTACTTCAAAAACTAAAATAACCTCCTGAAGCCCACTGCAGAACCCAATATATATGCCAGGTCAGCTCTTTAGATCCTTGTTGACATTGTCCCTCTCCTTTTGGCCACCTCCCACCCACTAGTTCAGGACAGCCCTGGAATACACATGAAATCAGATGAACCTTGCTGATCTGAGATGAGATGAGATGGATCTGTGATTAAATGCTTTCTTTAAATGGATCATGGCAGATCACATCTCCATGTTGTGACAATTAAAGCAGGTCATGGTGGGCAGTAGGGGATGGTTTGTAGCCTTGTTAGAGCTAGTGACAAATTTGTTCTTTATCTGTACTTGGGTTTTGTTGCATTTAATGAGTACCCCAATCTTTACAGCTATCTTACAGCACAAAATGCTTTGAGTTGTAATAGTCAATATTAGAACTCATCAATCAAATTCAACCTAGAATCCAAAGTTACCTGTAACACTGGAACTTCTAAAGTATTTATTTTTATTCTCATTAAATAAAGAGAGCCACAGATTATGATAAATCTTGTGTTGCCTTTCAGAGATACATCATCTAATGCTTGAGGCCAAGAAATGAGTAGTTTCCATAATTAGTAAGGGAAATTGAATAATTGGGCTGTGGTTTATGAGGGTTCTCTCTCTAAGAAGAGACACCACGTAAGTCTCAGTCAAGTGGGTTAACGTGATTTATTTTTTTAGCACACAATTATTGCAAGTTCATTTAACATAAATTCTACACTTGAATATTTATTTTGCTTTTTTTTATTTCTTCTTAACATAACCACATAACCGTGTCTTTGTGAACACTTTATACATATTTTCTGCCTGGAAACATGTTTAATATTGTGGTTAGCATGATTTTTAACTCAGAATATTCTATGATATATTTTTTCTGAAGACAGTGAAAGAAATAAGTGCTTGTCTTCCAATAAATGGCATAAATTGGGGTATTTCAATGGAATTTCACATGGTGACAAGACACCAATTTATTTCATATTTTGCCATCACAGAGAATCTTTGCATCTGAATTGTTTATGCTCAAATAATTTAAAAAGCTAAATCAGTTTACAGATACCTTCCTTGCTATGCACAAAAATACTCTTGTGTCCTGGCATTTTCTAATGCATGTATGATGCTGTGATACATGCATTTTAATGTAGTATTAAGTTAATAAAAACAAGAAGAGGAAGAATCCACTTCATGTGTAGCTTGTAGGAATCAGAGAAAGCAGGTTTGCCCAGTAAAAAAGTGGTTCCTTCCATATTTCAAAATGGATAGTCCTGTACTTTAGTAGTTCCTGACTTTAGGAAATACATTCCTACAGTGATGCAACCTAAATAGGAGTGATGAAAAACTGGGACAATTTCCATAAATGAAACAAACCCAGTCTTGAGATTACAAAATAAAAAGTAGAAATTATAAAGTCTTGTACAAGAAGTACTGATGACAATGTAGGGTAGTTTTAAGCATAAGATTATTAAATCAAGTAATGACCAGCGTAGGTGTACCACTCAAACTGTAAGGATGTCTTGCTGTGAATATGGTGTCATGAGGTCAAGTGGTTCTTCAGACACATGTGAAAACACTGGATATCCCAGGCCAACCTTTCTGTAAAGGAGTTTCTGAAGCCAGAGGGTGGACGAATCAGAGGCAGCAAGACCTGATGCTAAGCACATCTCAATTCCTTTGCATATAGGGTTAGGGAAAGGTATTAGTATGTCCATCCCGCTATGTCAGAGAGATCTGGGGAAGCAAAGACATGAGGGAGGAGCCTGCATAGAAAAAAAAAAAAAAAAGAATAATTTAAAAAATCACGTGAAACAAAGCATCAGAACTTCTGCTTTCTTCATACTATTATAGAGATAACTGTAACTCACAGCAAATCAGTTCTCTGGATTCACTGGACAAAAAACTCGGTACTATTACCCTTTACTGACCAAACATCTACCTAGACCAGCATTCTTTTTTCTGTCAAAACAGCAATAGCATCTTACAGAAAAAATATATGAATATACACAGCAAGTAGAAGAATGCATAGCAATCACCTAACAGACCTTAGCCTGAACTTGCAACCCTTATTCATGTGAATAAAGTCCCCTTGAAATCAGGGGATTAGCATCCTGACAGCATTGTTCTGTTCCACTTTTTAACAGAAATAGCATCATGAGCTTTCCAAATGGATATTGATCCTCTAAAACCTCTCATGAAAAGCCCCAGTAGAGTTTCCTAAGAGAAGTAAGGGTTTACAGAACAGTCAGGGTATAATTTCAGCTAAACCTGAAATGTGCAAGTGTCTGTATAATTTGTTTCATAATTGCTGCATACTGCACATAACCTCTCATTGACTCCTCTTGTGTGTTTAAAAGCCCCTAAGTATGGTTTTAGTACTGAAGCTTTTAAGTATGGTTTCAGTGTTGTTCCTGAAATCCTCTTATCTGGAAAAATGTTTCCAAAGAAAATACACTTCTTATGTTTTCATGACTCTGACAGACGTACAATATTTTGTGATGAGTTACTTAACATCTCCCTTTGAATATAGTTTTTAGAAAAATTTTATTCTAATGTCCCATATTTAGAGTTAAAAAAAAAAAAAAAAAAAAACACACACACAAAAAAAAAAAAAAAAAAAAAAACAAAAACAAAACACACAAACAAAACCAAAACACATTATCACTCAGTTATCAGAGAAAAAATGTTAGGTAAATATTACGTTTCTGTGATCTCTCTTGGATTCTGATGAAATACACTTTCTACCTTTCTAATGGAAAACTTGAGGAGAAGCTTAGATATCATAAAATGATTGTGACATTTATAGGCATCAGAAAATAGTAAGGGTTCCAAAGCATCCTGGTGTTTAGAGGTAGCCACGAACCATGGATTTACATGCATCAGACTGCATCAAATAGTTAAACCAGTATTTTACACATACCTAATCTCTGAGTACATAAAGTGCTGCATGTAATATTACTGAAACAACAATCTAGCTTTTAAAAAAATGCTTTCCAGTAACTATTTAGTTAGAAAAAGAATCAATATTCCTTCAGTATTCACAACCTACTCAATAGCTTAACTGATATGTTGTTCAGGAAAGGTTAAAAAGAGAGAGAGGGAGAAAGAATGAAGGCACAGAAAGAAGCAGGAAAGGAAAGGGAAAAAAATTATGCCGCCTAGCTACAAGCTGCAGAGGGAAATTAATATTCAAAAGGTTAAGGTGTCTGTGAAATGTATGTAATGAGTAACACTCATAGTTTGTTACTATAGGTTCATTGCCTCTAATGTTGAGGACGGCACATGGATAATTTACGATTCCCATTGTCCCCTCTGCAGGGATTAATTCTGAATTATTTATGTACCTATATACGCACAGAACTGAAACATTTTAGTTAAAGTCAGCCACTCACTCATAGTCTTGAAATTATGCAGCCCTTGTTGCTAAAAATGATGTTAGCCTCTTGTGATTTAAGTCATAACATTTTATTTTCAGTCCCACTGAGAGAGAAAGCATACAGGAGGAAAAAAAAAGATATATTTTCCTGAAGAAATCTCTGAATGCATTTTTTAAAGATTTAAATAGATAATGGTAATTTGTTGAGTCAAATTATTGTTGTAGTGTGCATGTAAATAAACCTTTATTTTATTCATGATTAGAGATAATTTTTCTATTGCTCTGTGAGATTATTTTTTTAAGATGGCTATCTTTAAATACAAAAGCTTTGCATTTCAATAAAGGGAATCCCATCTACTTATTAATTAATCAAAGAATGGAATTTCATTTTGGGAAATTGGTCTCAACTGTTAAGAATTCCCACTGAATCACTGCCTTTGGTACAAATGAAACCTTCACTGCTGTTTCCATTTGAACTCTAGTGATTCCTTGCTGCTCTAAATGGCTCTTTTGGATACATCAAAATTCTTTAATCGTGGAAAAAGATGTAGACATTAAACATTTCTTAATAAAATATTAGATTAGGGAGTGTCTTGAGATCTACACTGAGGATGGTGCTTGATAAAGATCTAACCCAGACAGCATGAACAGGTCACAGGCATTTTATCTAAGCTAGATATCAATTTAGCATGTTACGTCTGTTTTTAACCATTTTTACTTCATTTTCAGGAGAAGCATTTTTTTCCTTGATTTGCACTTCAAACATGTTTCAATATTACATAGTTGCAGTGCAAAATTCCAAGTTTATTGATATACAGATGTCATTATTCAAAGGGCAATTAGTAAGAAGTGTAAGAGAAAAGAAACCATCGCTTGAGCAGCCCCAAACCTTTGGGGTTTGAGAAGCACTGCCCGTCTCTGCCATCAGGAATTCTACCCATAATGATGACTGTTCATCGCAAGCAGACAGCATAGTCTGTGAGCAGAGTATTTAATACCGAGTGGATAAAGATGTAAAAGTATCTGACACGGAAGAAAAAAAAAAAAAAAAAAATAAAAGATCAATCCTTCTTTTTCCCCCTTCTGTACAATTCAACAATTGCTAATGAATTAGGAGGAGGGGCATATTGATGTACTGCTTGACTGTAACACAAAGAAGTGTAGTTAGCAAAAAGCTGCAGTGGGTAATGAACAGTATTTTAACTCGGCAGTTTAACCTCCGTGTCTGTCAGCAATGACCTTTTACCAACCCCAATGAGAGCCTGATTTCTCACTTTTGCTACTCACTGCTGGATGAGTGAATGTAGAATTTGACAGCGAGAGGTTTTACATGAAAAGGGAAGGTACTTAAAAAGCATGTTTTGTGATGATAGGCTACATTTATTCACTGTTCATTACGCTGGGTGCAGCGGCAGCGTTGGTGGATTGATTGGGTGTGAGCAGCTTGTCTTCTGGGGCAGCGAGGAGGCGTTATTGACCTGCATGGGAGCCGAGGTGGCCTCCAGATGACCCCCCTTTCACCTGGAATTGACCTTGAAAACAACCTAGGGTTCACCCCGCTTTGAATAAATAGAAAAGTGTCTTAACAGCATGTGGATTATTAGAATTGACATATTGCACATTTCTCCTTTTTCAACTTTTATAGAGGTGAGTGTGTAGGGGGGTGGAGGGAGAGTGTTGCCTTTTAAATTTCCAGATCCAGCAGCTGCACGGCTTGGTATTTGTACAGATTTATGGCGGGAGGCAACTAGACTTTCTCCTGCTTGATGCTAAATTTTACCATTCATCATTATTGATTAGAGCCTACACTCTATGACAGAGCCCAAACCTTACTATGACAATTGCTATTTCAGTTGTTATGGGCCATAATGGGCCATAGGGATGATTTAAAAGAGCACAATAGCTATCTGTAATTACACATGAATAATCCATGAATTCTCTAGCACAGTGCTTATAATCAGACCCTAACAGCCAAGGCCGAGACATTTGTACTTGTTTCCCCTTCAGCAACTAGACCAGAAGGCACCTCTAGATGTAAACTCAGCCACAACAGGCCAAAAGCAATTGTCTCTTTCTGTGTCCAGTCTTGACTTTTCTTCCTGTGCTTAAAATAAATCAGTTAAAGCAGAGGGTAATGGAGTATTGCATCACTGCCAAAGGTGCAACCCCCTAATGAACTTGACTTGGCATAGAGAGCTGCCTGGAGCTGCATTCTCAGAAGCTGTTTCTTTCAGTTTTGTTTTGTTTTATCAGGCACAAAGAGTTATTTTTCAGAGTTTCTAAACCCTGATGATAGCTTGCTTCTATGACAACCCTTTTCTGTGTGGAAAGACAAATAAGGGAAACAGATACAGCAGCTAGCTTAATAGTCAGTGCTTAATTTTACGTTGCCTTATTCCACATTGAACGTTTTCTGAATTGTTGCCCAACTTTAACCGCCTCAGTTTTGAAATATTAAGAGCATTGATCATGAAAGTATCTTTACTGCAGGCTAGATGCAACTCTTTCAGAGATCTGTATTGGTGATAATAGCTTGGATTGGTGGCATCACGTAAGTGGCATTACATAAGAAATAAAGCTAGGCTGACCAGACTTTTCTAAATCAAGGCTTCTTCACTCTCAGATACATCATTCTGAGCTAATTGGACAAAATCCAGGTGGCTAACAGGCTTCAGAAGCTATACAGTCACCATTTTCTGCCAAGTATATGACCTCTGTCCTGTGGCATTCCTAGACTTCCATGTTGGTCCAGGCTAAGGAGAGCACATTAACTGTGGTGGTCAAAGAGCCTTGTGGTTTTTTTTATTTTCAGCGATATCTGTCTGGGTGCCCATCCTGTTCTGGGCTCTGCAAACAACATTTCCTTCCTATTGCAAGACTGCAGAGGGATTTTCATTCTTTAGGAACCAGTATTTTATTTCCCTCCAAGTTCTAATGCTGAAAGTATGGTTTGAACATGCTGTTACATGGGCCCTGTTGCAAAATTAAAATGTAACTTATCCTAAAAAAAAAAAAAAAAAAAAAAAAAAAAAACAGCTATTGCCAAATGAAGTAAAAGCCTGCACAATTTTATTCTGTCATGCAAATGATTTTTTTCAAATATTATTTCCTCCTAACTGCTGACATTTATCTGTACATCAAGTAAACACAAAGCAGGGATGTGTTTTCTTTAACAGCTGAGTCTGTACAGAACACACACACAAAAAAAGAGTCACTTATAATTGGTATGACATTAGAAACCCATGTAGTAGCACAGTCAGCTTCCATCTCATCTTTGTTCCTACCTCTCTATAAAGGATAAGGCAGTTTTGCCCAGAGGAAGAAATAAAAGGGAATCCTCGTTAAAAGGTACATTAACGAAAAAAAGAACAGCTTTATTGGGGACATGTGCAGAAAGGGATGTTTGAGTAGCAAATGATAATTTACTTTTGAGGTATATTAAAAAGGTTTAATCTTACTGATCATGAGTTAAATTGGATGTTTTAATCAGTTAGTGAGTGCCAAAAATAATTATGCCAGAGTGCTTAGTCTGCAGAATGTGTACACAAAGCATATAAATCCTTTCCTTCCCCAGGGATTTCTCAGAATAACACACAACTAAAAGACAAAAGCGATATCAAACTCATATAAATTAACATTGCAAATGATCTGAAAAATACAATAAATAACATGATTCTATCACTCTGAATATGCTATACAGGGGAGGGTGTCCAACACAAATACATTCATTAATCTCTCATATCCTTGCTAAACTTTTTCAGGAAACTTTCCTGCCATTTACTTTCCACAGTTCAATTGAAGGTCATCCTATGCATAGCAAAAGTGGGCTGATGTCTACATACAGAAATCTGTCATCTTTTCTGAAAAAAATGTTCAAAACTGAATTAATTTCACTTCTTTCTTCCTCTTTCAGAAGAAAAGTATTTGTCAGTATTTAGTACCCACTCTGAAAGCTGAAACAATGCACCCTGATGGATCCTTTTATTCAGTTTTGTAGCTCCTCATAGAAGCATGTAAAGATTTCATTTATAAGGGGTCTTTTTTCAATCTAGTGTAGTAGATAGCTACAGTGCATGTGTGTGCGTGTGTGTGTGTGTGTGTGTGTGTGTGTGTGTTTTCATAATTACTGTAGATTGGATGCAAATTTAAATGAGATGGCAGCTGTGTAGGTGAAATGATCTTTAATCTTTGCAGCTTTTGCAAAATAATTTTGGAGCTAAATTATTTCTATAATCCTTTTACTTAGAAAATATAAGAACATGACCATCACATGCTATATGTATACAAAGGCTTTTTTGGAAGAACCCAAGGTATTATTTATGAAATATGAAATATGAAATATAATTTTAGGACACAAGGTTCTAATTTTTTAATTTCTGAAGTTCTTATTTTCACCTTCTCAGTTCATTCCCTTTTTCTTAAATAAGGAAATCTCACAGGATAATCCCACTAACTGGGACTAACAAGACAATTTTAAAATTAGCTCTGCAGTTTCACTCCCTCTAGACACAAAACTGGAAAGGAAAACTGATGGAAAGAAGCAGTGGCCTTGATGCTGAAATGGTGAGTTGGTCACTATAATATAATCTTGCCCCCTTCTAGCATGGCTGGGTTTATCACAAGGGTTTTATTTACTGTAAAAGGCCATATACAGGATTCATTTTCCACCATTCCCATTTGTTCCTCAGGAGCTGACACTATAGAAGTCAACAAAGTTAGGATTGCAAGGTAAATCAGATTATACTTCCCTTATTCTACTACCATTTACATGCCTCACTATATGTGCATAAGTATCATACATGTCTTGGATGAATGGCTTATTAATAGCTCTTTGTAAGACAGGTGCTTAGGGTACTTTCAGTACCTAAAAAATAAAAATTGAACTCAGGTACATCAAAAATTATGGGTCATGGTCCTTGTATTAATGCCAGCTCACAGAAGACAATTCTCAACTTCATTTATTAATTTCACATATATAACAATCCCCAAATAACATTTGAAATTTGGATTACTGTTGTGTCTCTAATGCCTTATATGCAATTTTACGCTTTCTACTACTATGCAGCAAATTTAAAAAAAAAAAAATCAAGTTCAAAAACCTGTAAATTTCATCCAGCAACCATTTTAAAGTTTCAGTTACCAATTAAAAATTGGCTTGTTGTACTGAAATATTAAAATGAGTGATTTTGTACACTACACTTATTGAGATGCCTGCATGTAATTAGGTGAGTTAGAGACAGAACATTAGTCCTAAGTATGAATGTTCTGATTTTTGTTGCTTAAAGTAACAATTTAATTGATAAAAATGTGTTCATGAAATTTTGTTCATAAACTCAGTAATTACAACAAAGAAGCATCACAGAAAACTCTTCAATTATCCATTTGAGAAAAACATGCTGGTGTGGATTTGCCACTAGTTTTACTAGTAGGACTCTAAGGGATACTCCTAGTAGTGGTGTCAGAGGCTTTGAAATTTCTGTTTCTCTGAATTTTCAGAGTCTATAATGATTTGATGAGGTAGTTATTACATTTTATGAAAAATAAATCTCCTTCATTCTCCTTCAGTCATAAAGATCTGACTTCACTCTTAGAGAAAAATCTAATTCCTGTAATTTTGTCCATTTACACATTTGTTTTTTGTCCATTAAAAATTGTTCAACATTGTCTCTAATGTTTGGTAAACCATAAAAATTAGAAGATTAATTTAGTCTGGATATGCATAAAACCCCAATTGTTATCTGAGATTATCCATTGTTTCCTCAGGGCAGCCAATTTTTTCTTTTCTGCTATTCTTAATTTCCCTAAGGATAAAGCAGAAAAAAATCCCACATTTAAAAAAACACTTATGAAAAAAGTTAGTATTTTGTTCCTGATTATTTTATCCACACTATTGCTAACTGTAAGCTCAGCTTTCCTCCACAAGAGCTCACCCACTCCATAATATTTTAAGTTTGCATTTTTTTAAGGACAGTTTTTCCTTCTTCCATTTTGAGTTGGGGTTTTGCGAACAGAGGACTGAGATCTCTTTGCTGGTATGTTTGGAGTCCAGGAAAATGGTCAAGAGACAAGAATTCCTGTGGAAAAAAAAAAAAAAGTAGAAAATATATTTAAAATCAATAGACAACTGAAGAGGGCACACAAAAAAAAAAAAAAATATTTCAAAGCATAACAAAAAAGAATGAAACCTTAAAATCTCTTTGATTCACCCACATACTGAGTCACTTTAATTTCATCTCTTTCCCAACTTTCCTATTTGCATGTAATCTTACATTATCTTTGCCTCTTGAAGGATATTCTCTGTTGTATGGCATTAAAAATACATATTTCTTATATAGTATCCTACAGGAGAGGCGGAGAAAAATGGGTACAAAAACAGAGTGAAGTACTGAGAGGGTAAAATAAACATTAGAAGAACTAAGAACGTAGAGCTGTTGTCTTGGGAAATGTTGTGAGATAGAGAAAAAAAACTAATAGAAGAAAAAAAATGGAAGGGAACTGGGTGATGGAAAGTATAAGAGAAGAGGTGAAGAATAAAGAGAAAATAAAAAAAGACAATCGGGAAGTGTGGAAATACAGGAAATATTTGAAATTAATATGGTCAAAAGAAGGAAAGAAGTGAAAAACAAGGAAAGAAGTTAAAATGTTTCTAAATGTTTTATTAATTTTTAACACTTGCTTGAAAATAGGGAGGAAGCCCAAATACAGAATTCTTACTTGAGATATAGCTTGACAGAGGGGGAATAGTGATATCCGTCTCTGTATCCATGTCTGGCTGCAAGATCTTAAGGCCCGCTGTGGTTTAAATGTGTTGGAGGGAGGGAATAACACTTCTCCAGATTCGGTCACAGGAGTGTTTAGTTCTGAACTGATTGCAAAGGTCTTGAGCCAAGTCCAGCTGAAAAAAGCAAGTGACCGATTCATCAGACCTGGAAGATCAACCTCCACAGTGCAGTTACGCCAAGATATTTCAAACAAACAAGGCTGTGCATCTCATGGATGTACATGTGAGAGAAGGAGGAAGAGGCAGTTACAGTATAAACATTCACACCATTCTTTATACAGCTGAGTATCAAAGAAACATATTTTAATAAAAAAACTAATTATTTCAATCTCTTAGATTTTGCCAATTCCTCATCCCATGTCAGTTACATACACCTAAAGCAATATCTTCTTTCCAGGGACAGAGAATTGTCTTTGTTCTTTGCTGGGATTTTCTGCATTGAAGGGATTTCTGATAGAAGGTGTGAGTTTCCTTCTTATTAAAATGTGGAGGTTTGCAGACATGGTGGACATGATTTCAGTGGGGAAAGGAAACCCCTGCTGAAAAAGCTAATTTACCTGATAGTGTTGTTCTGACAATTCTGCTGTTATCAAAGGTGGAATTGTTGGAATAAAAACTCTCTCTTCTTGTGCTGGACCTCGTCCCCATGCTTGACATGGTAGTGGCATCACAAGCCCAAGTGCCAGACATTGGTCTGTTGCTGTGGAAATGGGTGAGATCACAGATAAGAGCTGTTGACCTCACTGCAGGATGAGATGGGACAGGCTAATGGAACTGTTTAAGTTGTTGTGTAGTTGTGTGTAATATAATGTGTTTGTGTGGTATGAGTAATTATGCATATTGTATTGAAGATTCAGGCATTAGGAGTGTAGACAAATGCTGTGAAAGATATTCTGTGATTGCCTTCTGAGCAGGAGCAACCCCGCTTTAAAAAGAGGCTGACATCGAAAACACAAAATCCTTGTTTCAGTAGAGTATCTTATTTTTTATTTCCTCACGCTTTATTCAGTGCTTTCTCTTACATCAGATAGTCAAAACCAGAGTTTCTTGCCTCTAGTGTCATAGCTGCCTTGTTTATGTGAGACAATGACATAGACTTACCTGGTCTTAACTACTATGTGCAATTGAGCATGTGCATCTGCATACATTAAATATTATTATTCTACATTTTTTTCTACCCTTTTTTTACAAGTTTCCTTTTCTCCTTCAGTTTATAAAGACAAATCAAACCATACCTGAGTTTCAAACTGTTCTCATTATCAGACTTGTGGTTTTGTTTTAACTATGGCATTCATAACTCTTCTAGTGTCCAACGTATTTTCAAATAATTTCTAGCAGCTTTGAATGGGACTGAGGAGCACATGTTTTCTTTCCATCCTAGCTCCCAGGGGAAATCAGGAGTCCTTCTTTTTTGCTTTAACTTTGGCTCCACCCAAGTCCAACTCATGTGAAAGACCAGCTAATTCTCAAAGGACATTTGTGATCCTTACCACTGGGTGCTAAGGCTATGGATAGCTTTTCTATACCTTTATAAATCCCTCAAATGGACGCCCCATTAAAGTGAGGCTCCTTGCAGAGAGCGAGTTGCTCTCATGATGCTTTCGTGCTGAACTGAGCTGTTAAGCAGATGGTCTGCAACAGCTTGTACCTTTTGAACTTCTATAGTAAATCTTTTTATTTCTGCGTATAATGAGTTGCAATAAGAACAAGAAACCCAAATATAGAGATTTTCAGGAGCAGGCAGGTGTCAAGTAAAATGAAACATTATCTTTTATTCAGTGGCCGATAGAAATGGACTTTCTGTCCATAGCATTTTGAGTACCCATTAGTTTTAACAGTTCAGAGGTACAAGTTGTTTACTCTTCAAAATCCACTTCCCATCCTGTTTTCTTTGGTCCTTCTATTATTTATTTTTGGCTCACCCATGGGAAAAATCAATTCAACTTGACATGAATGTTGAGTTGATGGTCATCTAAGTTATCACTACATATCAGCCCACTCTCTCTCTTTTTTAGGAGATAAATAGTGTGAAGAATAGGCCTTGGTAAGAGGTGAAGGATCTCAGTGCAAAGTGAGAGTTCCTTCAGAACACCACGTCTGATGGATTATAAACTCAGCCTCCTAGGGGATAATGATCAAACATCACCTCAGAGTCCAGCAGCGTCGATGATCTTTACTTGTAGGTGATCAAGGTAAGATCATCAACCACTGATTCTTTATCAAGTGGTAGGGGTCAAAGGGCAACAGCAGCTGACAGTTGGCATTGTAGAGTATTTCTTTCAGCCTTTTTTGCTGAACAAGGAGAAAGCATGCCAGATAGGAATTTGCAATGTAGTTGTGTAAAATTACAATTTTTAAGATATGAATGGACTATGAGCTTTTCAAAGTGACTTTGAAATTAAGCTTTAGTTACTCCTTTCTTGCATGGTAATTTACGGATGTGTACAGTACTGTACAACTTTTATTAAAAGGACAAACATTTTTCTCCAATTTGAGGTTCTATGAAGAAAACAATAGAAAAATGTGTATCTGGGAGGTTTACTCTGGAAGCAATGGTCATCTAGATAATGCTGTTACATCTGCTAATGGTAGAAAGGTAAGAAGATGAGTTATGGAGAGTGGTGCTTGCTCGTTTGTAAATTAAGTTACTATATTGCAGCAACAGTTGCAGGCTTTATTAATGCTTTGTTTTGACCATATCCTATCGACTGGGATAAGAGAAAACTCTGGCATAGTTAGACAAAAAGAAAAAAAAAAAAAAAAGTCTGTTTCTGAGAGTATTTCGGTGAAAAATCTTGTTTTCCAGGTTTTCAATGAGAGAGAATTAGAACAAATAGAAAATAAACAACCACCCTGCAGGGCCCCCTTCTAAAGCCTGAGCTCACTCACAAACTGTCGGCAATTCTCTGTACAAGAACACCACAAATACCAGATTTCTGAATTGCTGGGAAATTGCAAGATTAGGTGTTATGCCTAAGGAAACTGAAGTAAGCAAAACAAGGTAATCACTGGGCTTTTTTTATAAGTAATAAGTATATATGTTTTGTTAGTAGTTCTTCATCACAATGCAGGAAATGTATAATTTTTCCAGCTGATTTCTTCTTTTCCAATCATTCTTTGATTGTTTGACAGCTTTTAAGTGATAATATCAATGCTGCTGTAGAAATATCAGGCATTGATGTGAATTACATTGGACAGTGGGTGTATGTTTTGGGAAAGATTACTTAAGATTTAAATTTGTATTTTAAAAGAATCTGATGGATATCTTGTGCTGTTTTACATGTAACCACTATACGCAATGTGGTGTTGAGAGTAAAAATGGGATTTTAGCAGTGCTAGTAATTGGTACTTTACAAGTGATAATAAATGCTAACTGTGGATTTCTAAGGCTGATATCAAAACAGTTTTGAGTAAATCCTCTATATTGTTTCTGGAGTACATTGGACAAATGTTAACAACCCATGCAATATACTAAAAAGACAGTTTCATTCAGATGGTTTCTACAGTTGGATTGACTTTTTTTCTGTTTCCCACTTAGATATCTTACCCTAGATGTTCTTACCAACACTTCATCCAGCCCTCAGTGCATCCTTTATTTTCAATACCAACACGAGTGCCTGCTGTTTGCAGAAGGTAAGACACCAGGTGTTGAACTGGTAAAAGACACTGAAGTAGCGGGTTGACAGGCAAATGTTAACTCCCTATTGATCTGTCTCTTATAATTGAAATTCTCTAACAAAATCATAGTGAATTTATGCAATGCAGAGTGTTCATAGAGAATTTGAGTGACTTGTAACAACTTTTTAGGTGAGCTGAGGGGAGAAAAGACCATACTGAACTTCGGGAAACACTGCTTCCCAGTTGCAAGAGGTGGTGCTGAGAAAGCATGCTCAGTTTAAAACAAGCGTGGAGCACATACTGTTCCCAAGTAATTCACCAAAATAAAGCTGCCAGTGTCTGGTTCCTCTGTGTAATACAGAGGGAGCTTGTGTGTATGAACCAGAAAGAGAAACTTGCAGAACAACAAAACTTTGCTAAATTTTACTCACTGCTGCATTCAAAATCAATGTCATAACTCAAAAACAAAAACAAAAAACAAAAACAAAAAAAAAAAAAAAAAAAAAAAAAAGGGTAAGGACAGGCATGCCAAATATGCAATAAATCGAGACCTATTTCAGTCCTTTTACATTAATATCTTGTGCCTTGCATTGTGCTACTGTACAGAAAGAGGAAACTACAGTAAAACAATTTGGGTAGCAATCTCTCTTCATTAACCAATGCCATTAATTGCTGAAGGCCTCACCACAGCTCTGAGCTGTGAAGCCATTCATTCTTCAGAGGTGCAGTGGGGCTGCAGCCAACTTAAAGTCCCAGACAGCACTGACTCCTGCAAGGACACCACCCTCCAGAAGGCATTGCTATTCAAGAAAATAGAGTAGAAAGATGACTATATTTCACTACAGCTGAATACAGAAAGATGTTGTGGAGTCACCCAGCCCATTGCTTGTGGGTAAACAATATTGCAGTAAAAACTAGATTAACTCCAGCAGCCAGCCCTCCCCTGACTTCATCCCACTCATGAAAGGTTTGGGAAGGTCACATCAACCCTCAGCATGGGTTATGGGTTGGTCTTGCATAGATATACAAGTAAATGGAGGGCTGGGGGTGGAAATAGGCTGTATCCTCTTTTTTCCTCCACTGAGTCATTCTCTGTACGGGAGGGTTTCAGTTTCTCTGCAGTGTAGTTGGTCTGTTTTAGCGCCTTTCCCAGCAGCTCTCACTCCTTCTTAGAGTGTGTGTGTGTGGTTTTTTTTTTTTTTTAATTCCCACAAACAGTGGTATTTCAGTCGTGCTAATTTGGCTGGGTTTACTAATTTTAAAATAGGTCTCAGGATGTGCTTCTGACACCTCCTGAACATACAGCTGTCCTGGTTTTGAAACAATTTCTTTGACCAAGACCTGAGCAAACTTCTAATTGTCTCCTTGCTATGTTTATACCTACTCACCAAGACTGGAGGGGGGAAAGCAATCTTGCTGTAAATCCTGCCATAATACATTTCCTGCATCTGTTTATGAGCTGTCATCATCTTAATGAAAACATTACTGCTAAAGTTAAACTAGTTTTCTCTGCAATCTTATTTTTACGTTTTACCCACAAGCGATGGGCTGGCTGACTCTTTCCACAACATCTTTCTATATTCGACTGTAGTGAAACATAGTCATCTTTCTACTTTATTTTCTTGAGTAGCAATGCCTTCATTGTTCATTGTGGTCTTCTATTTGACATAGAGTTCTCTGAGCCATCTCTCATGTAAGCAAAATTCCAGTGCTTTGAATATGTTTTTACATCTGATCAGAAATTTCATGTCTTCACAAGGATAATTTTAAGAGGGTTGTTATGTTCTGCTGAAGAGTTTCCAGTTCTTACTTGTGTTGCGCTGCAGGGGTCAAAACTTGCAGCACGACCACCGTTTCAAAATCACATTGGCAATATCTCTTTACATAAAAGCATCGGAAGGATATTTTTGGCTCTTCGTTTTGAATGCTTTGATAGCGAGGTGTCTTTCACGAATGTGACACTTTTGCACAGAAGCACATCCCCCACAACGGTTAAACTATCAAAACAGGCCAATAATGGAGAACTCAAAACTATGACTTTTCTCTTTGCCTCTGGCTAGCCCTCAAGTATGATACTTTTGAATACTTGTTCTGCTTCTTTACAAGTTTTTTATATCAGTTTCCAAATTTGTCAGAAAGATGGAAAAAATTTCAGTAACATGTGCACTTATGCTCTGTATCGTGATCCACATTATTTTCTACTGTGGTAAATGTGACTTAAGTAGCTTAACTACCATCTTTCAGCATATGGCTTAAATTAAAATGGTGTTTCCATTATCTTAATACCCATGTTTGTTTTCTAATGGTTGCTCTAGTCACATATTTCCAGGAATGTTTTCTAAAGTTCTGTACTCAGTAATGAAAGTATTTTAAATTATTTACTTCAGATAGATACATTGATAAAAGCTTTCATACTGAAACATATACATATTTTCTAACCCAGTCTTCATTGTTTCACCACATCAAGAGCACTTAATAAATGCAAACTGCTTTTTCCATCACAACTAATGAATAATTCCTGCAGGATAAGGAACATCCAAAGAGGCATCTAGGGAATATTACAGGGTGTGGAGGGAAATCTGTGTTTTACAATGACCCAGGTAAAGAAAAAGTCTTTTCAGATGCTTTGCTTTAAACTCTGTCCTAGCTGTGGTCAATATAATTTCTGCCTATCTGATAGTCTTTCATATAATTAGTATATCAAACATTATTGACTCTTCACATTAACAGAATTAGCTACAACTCTGGATTATGTTTACATAATAAAAACTTTTATGAAGGTTTTATGGGAGGAAAAGATCCCCAAAGATGTACTTTCCCAGGCTCCTTCTTTTGGCATAGTTTTTGAGTTGAGTGTGGATGGGGAGAAGGTTTCAGAGTGAGTCATTACTCTGAAATAAGCTGGATAAGTATCCTGTATTAAACCCATACCAAATTCATCCTTTGAGGCAGTCTGATTATTATTTCAATTATTTCAATTATTAAGCATAATTACTTGATCCCCTTTGTTGTTTTAGTATGTCAAACACCACTTTTTTCAACTGAAATTACTGTGGACATATATCAGAAGAATTCAGGAGACTCTCTTCATTTATTTTTGCAAAATTTCCTGCAGAATCTTTCCCAGTGCTGGGCACTACATCTTTCATAACATAAAGAGTTTGCCATAACACAGGGTTTCCCTGGTTTTCCTGCAGATCCTAGGTGAATAAGAGAACATGAATGGAACTTGGGCCACCTCGGTAGTTTTTGAATCAGTATCTTTGGGCTTCACAGAGACTTGTTCTCAAGACTTTTCTTTTCTCTTTTTTTTCTTTTCTCTTTTTTTCTTTTCTCTTTTTTTTTTTTTTTTTCTTTTTTCTTTCTTTTCTTTCTTTTCTTTCTTTCTTTTCTTTTCTTTTTTTTCTTTTCTTTTCTTTTCTTTTTCTTCTTTCTTTTCTTTTCTTTTCTTTTCTTTTTCTTTCTTTCTTTTCTTCTTTTCTTTCTTTTCTTTTTTTCTTTTCTTTTCTTTTTTTTTCTTTCTTTTCTTTTCTTTCTTTTCTTTTCTTTTCTTTTCTTTTCTTCTTTTCTTTTCTTTTCTTTTTCTTTTCTTTTCTTTTCTTTCTTCTTTCTTTTCTTTTCTTTCTTTTCTTTTCTTTTCTTTTCTTCTTTTCTTTCTTTCTTTTCTTTTCTTTTCTTTTCTTCTTTTCTTTTCTTTTCTTTTCTTTCTTTCTTTTCTTTTCTTTTCTTTTTCTTTTCTTTTCTTTTCTTTTCTTTTCTTTTCTTTTCTTTTCTTTCTTTTTTTTCTCTTCTTTTCTTTTTTCTTTTCTTTTTTTCCTCCAGTTTGCCCTTTTTCTAAATTTTCAGTTTGCTTTATTTTTAATCTAAAGACTCTGGAATTGGTTTAATGTTGTTGTAAGATTTTATTTAGGCTTAAGAGTGTTTCTCTTGGTTTTGTTTTCTGTTTCTTTGGATTCCTCATTTGATTACATTTCATTGTACAGCTAAATGTTTTTTAATGTTTTGCTATTTATTTAGCAAGAGCTCTCCTAGACAGGAAACTAATTTAAAAGGAAATACTGCAGATAGAAGTAAAGTGAAAAGAAATAAGAAAGGAAAGACCAACACTTTTAAAAAAATTAATACCAAATTACTCCAGCTCTCTATTTTGTTCAAACAATTTTCCCTGCTACAAGAGGTGTTTAACCCCTCCTCAATATTCAGTTCTTAATCTTCTCATCTTCACAACAGCTTGCAGGAATTAACTGCCTAAAAAATGAAATTAAAAGTTGTGAGCCATTCCTCCACCCACTTAGGGCACTGTCTGACAACAAGTCAAAAAACAATAATAAACTTGGCAGCTTTCTTCCATCATTCAAGTGCCAAAAAGGAGACTACTACAAAACCATTTTTTATTTTCCTTGTAATTAATTACCACTGATTTTTTTTTTTTTTTAAGAGCTAATTTACTGATAGGCTCCCCTCCTTGTTCCTACATGTTTACTAAAACCCTAAAAAAAAACATTAGTAAGTAATACACAATCTTTCCATTCAACTGATGTTCCTTCAAGGCTCTGCAGCACAGGCTTCCCACTAACTCATGGTTTTACAGTTATTTCAAGCCTGTAAATAAGGGGATTTGGTTAAAAGCTGTCGTTAGGCCTCCATCTGCAGAGACAAACACTTAATAGAAGCATAAGCCTCATCTGGGTTATACAGAAACATAACAGTAGCAATAAATTACAAAAAAAAAAAAAAAAAAAAAAAAAATTATATATATCAGAGAAAAAAAACAGAGTTAAGGAGTGAGATGAAGCTCGCTGAAATCAGTGAAGGCCCTCAGTACATTTTGGATCAGTCCCTTGGCACTGCAGACAAAGCTCAGCTTGTGCTCCAAAACCGTGTTTGCTGACATTTTATAAAGATAGATGATAATTATTCCCCTGCTCTGAGTGTGCAATCCCACTTTCCCATTTTTCTGCATTCAAAGTCATTTCCCTCCATGTTGCTGTGATGCCCATTTTTAAAATATGCCACTTATAGGAGAAATAGGAACTGCCTGCTGGAGATCCAACCAGACACCATTGCTCCCCAAAAATATCTTAGCGACATTTCTCCAACCACTGACTGACTTTCTGCACTCTTGCCACTTGGTATGTCGGTAGACATACAAGCTTCTTACTTGAAGAGTAAATGCAGATTATTTTAATTAGCCATCCACAGCTTTATCTGGGTTTTACTACTTCTATAAGGCAAATTTTGAACCAACCCTGCAAGGGAGACATCAGGGTATGAGTGTACGTGGATCACCTTCCCAACAAAACTGACATAGCCTGCTCTAGGTGGTAGACCTGGTTTGGAGCACTGACAAAATTGTGCATCTCAGGGAGACCTCTCAATCTCCTTTTGCAGGACAAGACCACCTCTGGAAGAAGGTTCCCATGTCTTTACCATTTCTCTAGTACACCCATGCTGAATCTGTTGCACGTAAACAGTAACTATTGAAAACAAGGCAGAAAAAAGTCAATATGGAAGTTTTTGAAAGACAAAAAATTGAAACTGCATTTTTGTATTCTTAAAAGAATACTGAACAAATGAGGATAAAAATTCTTTGGTATGACCTGCTCCAGCCAGCTCCCAGTTACTCCAAGGACTTCTCTGTCCCATTACACAGTTCCCTCTTGTACTTTTCAGCAGAGAACAATATTACAGGTGAGTGAACTCTGAAGAGCCCCAAAGTTATGAAATACTGTGTTTGATTATCCCTGGCTATGTTTTCTTTTTAATCTGTTTTTTTTTTCCTCAGGGTTTATTTTCCCCCAGAACTCTTCCAACAAAATTATTATCCAGATTTCTTCAGAGAGATTTTTCTTTCTGTCAAACAAACCCTGTTTCAAAGATTTTTTTTAAAAAAAGCCACTGTACTAACAGATACAGCCATTGTGCAATTTTTGTAGAGATGTGTTTTCTTTAATCAGTGCTTTTACATTCATTGGAAATAAAAAATCTGTTTACTACGCTGGGGGAATTAAGCTCCGAAGAGATTGTTTTAGTTCTCTTTGTTTATGATGATTTGTTAGCTCTTGACTGCAGAAATAATTTTGTTGTTTACATTAATCTATGGTGGCAGTATTAACTTCACATCATACATAAATATAATTATTGATCATTACCAGCTGTAATTCAGTGTTAGAATTACAGATTTACATAATTGTGCTATTAAGTGTAAACTTGAACTTCATATCTGGGGTCACAAATAACTGGAGGCAGTAGAAATAGAAAATTCTGATTATATGTCATATTTTTAATATATGCTGTTGCAATTTTGATCAGTGTTAATGTAAATATTTTTATGTACTATGCAGCAATGAGATGCTAATGGCTAGAAATTACAGCAATATTGATCTGGCTAATAAAATGGAATGCATTAGTAAGAGGAGATATTTATTACCTGCTCCAAAAATTACTATACATCATATGCCCAAGGAAAATTTCCTCCATCAAAGTTTGAGATGGCATTCTTGCTGGAAATGGTGTAAAGCTCTTCTCAGATAAAAATCAAACAAAGTCACAGACTATCTTGATTGTGGTGCCTGCAGCTTTCCCGCTGATAAAGCTTCACAGAGGGGAACGAGATGTAGAAATGGGGACTCACTTCTGTAGTATGTTCTCCTCTCTTCATGTCATCTGCACATAAAAAGATGCTCCAGAAAGAACAGTCAGTACAATGGACCTTCTCCAAAAACCCTTCTACAGGCATTAGGGGATGTGCACGGGTATCTGCACAGATCCATGTCTTGCTAACTGCCTCAAGCAAAACCTGTGAACAGTTTTGCTCTTGGGCACAGCGTGGTGAGAGGTCTTGCAGGCTACAAGGCTGCAGCACCTCTTCCTCCTGACCTGACAGATATGTGGCAATATAAAACTGCACACCAAAAACAGCTGGGCTGCTACATGTTACGAGAAAAATTATCTGATTGAGGAGAAAAGGTGGCTTAAAATAAGGATTTGTGTACGATTTGACCAGGTTGTCCAAACAAAGACCTTCGCAGCTTCCCAGAATTTATCCTTTGGGGAACAAGCCACATGCAAGAAATTTACTATTCTGAGCAACTGAAACAAGCTCTGGTCTTCCACAGGGAGTGGTTAGCTTGTCATCATTTGCTGCGCTTATGCTAAATAGAATATAAATAGAAACTATGCTGAAGTGAACACTCCTTTGCTGGCAAAAGAGATGGACTAAGTCCATTGAAATGAGGACATTCTTTCCATCTGGTAGTGCCACAAATATGTGGTCAAAGAAGCAGATCTTAATCCAAAATGCATCATTAATATACAATATAAAAAATGGAAGACTACTGAGTGAAACTAATGTGCTAAACACTCTGACAACTTCTCTGGGAAAGAGAATATGTTAAAATGTCAAACCACTTCTCCCTCAATACTGTGTATATCACTTTATTTAAATATGTAAATAAAATACTACAAGCTGGAATAGATTATCAGTTTTTCTCTGCAGATATCTACTCTAACCCATCTGTTTATTAGTTTGTATTTATCCTGGCCAGTACACCAAGAGAGAGAGTACTTAAGATATGAACACACTAACAAAAATCAGGCCCATTGGTATTTGTTTATTTAAACCGAACAGTTTCACAGGGATATGCATGAGTTTAGAAAATGGCTTCGTGATAGAACTGTGACAAAAACTTGGTTTTGATTTGAAAGAGACAGATGATCCTTATGTGTTAAGCCCTTACCATTACAGGCCTGCAGGAAATAACACCACAGTTTCAAAAATCTGATACATAAATCCATCTAGTTTTAGGAATTAGCACTGTTTGATACCAAAAGTATCCTGCAAGCTTTAAGTGTATGAATGTGTAACTAATTTCAGTATCAATGTGAATATGAAATATTTTCCCCATTAAATAGTAAAAATAAAGTATGCTATGACTTTTCAGACAAAGGTCTCAGATGACAATTATTTAGCCTGTAAACCCTTTTTTCTGCTCCATTCAATAAAAAAATGGTTAGTCCTGGTGTATCTTGTTTCCTGATCATTTCCTATGTTCATATAATATCAATAATAAGTTATTCAAGCCTTTAATTACTCTGAATCTTCTTGAGGCATAATAGAAACTACTCCATGCAATTTTACATTGTCTAAAACAAGTGGTTCATTCATTTCTCTGAAAGCATCCTTCAGCTCCACAAAAACACTTTCAGAACACTAAGACAATCAGAAAAGTTATGCTCAATTGATATCATTCTTCAGCTAATTTTTGAGCTTAGGGGGCAGACAGAAAGGTGAAATATAATATAGGAATATATTATTACTACATAGCATTTCTTCCTGTGTTATTTCAAGCAGGCCCACAAGCAAGTTGTGAATGACCACAGTAGTTCTCAACAACCACCTTACTGTTTTGGAATCTGAAAAATACAGTTATAAGGAGAATTGGAATAGTACAATCATTGCAAAACCTATGTGTCTTCTAGTAAAAGCTGTTTTTCAAAGAAGTATGGCAGAGGGAATTTCAGAACCAAATCCAGCAGTGAAAAGTTTCAGGAAAAGTAAAAGAATGGCAACACAAAGCATCTGAAATAGATGTCAGAGGTGATTATTTCAACTGAAATACTGTCATTCATAGTGCAATATCTATGAATGCTAACAGACTTGTTCAAAGAGTCATGTTGGAGAACGCGGTAGAGAAGACACAGTCCTCAGACTGAGTTGTATTATTCTTCAGTAGGGCTCTTAGATTGTGCATATAATCAAGAAATGAGTGTATATTTCTTTCCAAAGTTGATTTAGAATTTATTAACGCTTTAAGATAAAATACCATATTGAGAGATCTGATGTTGTGAGGAAAACTAAGAGCACATCTACTTGCCTTATTTGTTCCTCTACAGAATATTTTGCAAAATCTCTCTACTTTGCCACCAAAAGTCAATCTCAATTAATTTTCTGGAAAAAAATATTTTTATAGATTTTTTTTGCAGCAGAAAGAGGAGTGTGGCTCATATATCTTATGAGACAAAAAGGATGTGTTGAAACATTTAAATAATAAATACTGTAAGATTCTGCTAAAGGCATTTCCTAACATTACCAGGTTTGTGGTCTACACAGGCTGAAAAAGAGCTGTCAGATGTGCCATGCCTGAAGGATATAAAGGAAAACCAAAAGGCAAAACCACGTTTTAAATGTTTGATGATGACCCATACTTTTAATTGGGTTCTGATTTCTCCAATTTTAAAGACCTTTTGTGACTAGGTGATTTAATTTGGACAAGTCAGATTCAGGTTAGTGGACTGCCATCTCCAAAGATAAATCTTTCTTTCTCTTATTTACACATCATTGTAGATATTCATGATGCTTCATAAAATCAACAAAATGCTTGGCTAGAGAAACATTATTTTACTACAGCAGTTTAAGAAAGCTTTTCTGTTTACACTTTCCTAGTTTTTTTCATCATCTCACGTAAGATTATTTCCTTATACTGTTAGTGTTTCTTTTTCCATCTAGAAAGTGGACTGTGAAGAAAATATTATTCCAAAAATTCCTGTGAAAAGTGAGGTTCCACAATGCATGGTCAAGACTCTAATCACTATCTTAAAAGGAGCAGCTCCAGGTATCTTTGCAAAGTTCAGTGCATCTTCATGTGAATGTAACTTCTGAATTTACGTTTTTGGAAAGAGGAGGTCTTGAAATAATGTAAGTACCATCAAATAACATAAAAAATTAGTAGCCTGTTCTAAGTGTTGGCAGGACTGATATTCATATGATTTATTTATTGTTTAAAAATATGAACAACTGTGGTAAAAAATAAAGGCTGGAAATTTAGATTAATGCACTCTCCCCTTATGAGCTGAAATACTTTCAGTTGAGCAGCTCTTTATTGACAGAGTCTGTGACTTATGCAAAATTGCATAGGATTGCAACTTTTTATAAAAATATAAATATTTTTAGGGTGGGTCAGTGGAAACTGTACAAGATTGATATTTTCTCTTTGATATGCTATGAAATCTATATAAACCCATTAATATATATTTAATGTTTTATATATATATATATATATACATTTAACTAATATTGTCTTCAAATGTCAGAGATCATTTAACAATATCTGGCTTAAAATCATGACTTCACCAGCCAGTTAAATATCATACATGAAGCATAATTTGCATTTCAGTCAGTATTGAGGGTAATATTTATTAAATAATATGTGTTACATGGTGTAGTTTTCCTTTTGCATGTTTATCTTAGCCTGGAGCTTCCATTCTGATTACAGTATCTGGGCCTCTTAGTATAAAAAGTTCACCCTTCACCAATTTCCTGTTTGCAGTCTTGTATACTTAGAAACAATAACCATTTTTATTTTACTGAACATGTAACTGCATAAAATACAAAAGGAATGCTGTATTTAAATTATTATTTCACATGGCAATCTTTTCAATATGTTTCCACTCATGTCATGAGAATAGTGCAGCTTGATGCATTTCTCCCTTCTTCATGAGTTCGTCACAGACTCACACATATGTTAAACAGCTATCTACAGTTACATCCTATGGCTTATATATTCTCAATACCAAAAACATCCCAGAGCTCCAGCAACCATCTCATTTCCCCTCCATTGCTTACCCACAAAAAACAGCACTGCTGCATCCTCTGCAGTACATTTGTTTCCTATGTGCCCACATTTTTTCGGTAATGCTTCATGGAGATAATTCCTTTGGTTCTACCCTGTCAATTTCTTTTGGGAAAATAATATTTTAAGATTAACTTGAAAAAAGTATCAAAATGAGAACTAGCCACAGATACTAATGCCACCACAGGAATACCAGTTCAACACTAAATATGAAAGATCTGATCTGTGACAACTTCTTTTATTCTGAAAAAAAAAAGGAGATAGAGAAAAAAAATTTGCTAAAACTTCTCTGCAGTGTCCTTTTGTCCATTTGAGATTAACAGTCTCCTTGTGTTTTTCTCATACTAAGAGGTCTCAGAGATTGGAAGCAGTTCAGATATATTGTTTCCACAAACAGCAATATGCTTCCACAGTGCTAAATTAAACTGTGACTTTTCTCCAAAAAGACAGGCTCGGGACTCTTTTGCCATAGATTGATAGATTCCACCTGGCACCTGTTGAGTAATGGACTGATCTAAGGAAAATAATAATTTTTAAATATTGCCAATATGTTGTATACTCTTGCAAAAATAGTAAATTGTAAATATGCTAGATGTTTTCCATATTTTTGTTCAAAATAATATCTGAATATTAATGTTTGACATTTTTCTGTTACAAGAAGATATAAGCTTCACTTAATTTTTTTTTCCCTTCTGGTTTTGTTTGCTTGTCAGACTTTGGATAGTCCACCTTAGAAACTTAAAAAAAAAAAAAAAAAAGAAAAACCACAAAAACAAAAGGCCTGAACATTTGTTCTTGACATTAATTCTAACATTAGGTCAGTATTTTGCACAGCTGTTCACACTTTAGAAAAGCAAAGTTTCTCTTCTGATAGGAACAATGCATTTTAAGCCTACATTTTGCGGGAGATTTAGATGTGTGAATCAGTGCCCAGAAGATTTAAAGACGTGAAATCCAACACAATAGCTCAAAGTGAAAGGTGAAAGGTCACACAAAGCTTAAACTGTAGAAAAACAGAATTAAACTTCAGAAATAGACTCCTAAAAATGAGCTAAATAGAAATTAGTATTAAGAGAAAAACAATGAAAAATAGTTTATATGGAAACATTTTTATACAATGCAAAATTTGAATCCAGGAACTGATTAAAGCATGCCTAATTTCTTTAAATGTATTAGTCCTGTCACTCTGTATCCAATGGCATACTTATCATGATACTAGAGCAGAGGAAGCTTGTTTGTTACTTTTTCCTTTTTTTTTTTTTCTTTTTTGTAAAACATAGATCTACTAAATGTGATAGTAATATTTTTAGACTTTAAAATCAATATTTTATATTTGTGTAGTTAAGGATTTTTTTATATAAAACAGTACAGTGAAAAAAAGTGTTTCCATTAAAGCAGAACTGTTCAATGGGTAAAAGTGAAATTTTGCAATATAGAGAACATTTTCCCCCCTTTTATTTTTTTTTTCCCTACAACTGTACTCTTCTAAGATTTAAAAAGAAGCACTAAAATATCTTTAGAAATAATGTCATATATTTTCCAGCCTGAAGAGAGGTAGTAATCACTGGAAAACTTACAAGGAAAGACTCAAGAGGATGAAAGAATTTTTTAATATTTCTTCACTAATCCAAATTCCAGGATTTCTGAATCAAAATTTTTAGAGAACTGAGCTTGAAACTTCCTTTTTAATTTTTCATCAGATTATCCTTCTGTTTTCAAGTTAGTAATGTCACCTGATAACAGGGATACTGTAAGAATTCCCATGCTAATGTTTAAAAATTTCCTTTATTTCTTTGAGTGAATTATAACTGTGAATAAAAAAGTTGTTTAGTTATCTGGTTTTGGCTAGATGGTCACAGCAGTCATCCCAGCATAGATGAGCTGGAATGTCTCACACTGCAGTTATTCCGTGAAGTTGACATAAATGCAGGCTGCAGAAATGCACTCTACATGCAACTATGACTGCATTTAACCATAGACCACAGAAAAAATAATGCCAAGTGTGGCAACAGGTCTTGCACAGGAATCTGTCTGAGGTAATTTTACCAACTGCTTCAGCTAGATAAATATGAATACTAAGTGAACTGTAATAAAATTTTACATACAGGGTTACTAATACAAAATATAGAAAATTTTAAGGTGTGTTGTACTTGAGACAACAGCAGAGTTTTCTTGCAAAACTGCAGTGCTCTGAACTGTCAGACACTCTGTTTGACTTCAGCAGACAACAGAGCATATAATTTGGACCTTACACAAGTAATTAGAACCACATTGCTTTTGTTTTCCACAGTCTCTTTTGTTTTCTCCTCATTAGTTTTGCCTCCATTTTCAATCTGATGGAAATGGCTTTAATCACAGGAGGCCAGATCCTCAGCTGTACCAGATTTGTGCTTAGCACAGCTGAAGATAATGAGTTTGGAAAAGTGGCTTTAATTTCTTTCAGCTCCCCACTCCCCCACCCAGAGTGAGTTCAGGGTGTGAGCGGATAAATTAGTGTCAGGACCTACAGGTTGGTCATGAATTTGGACCCTGCGCCCTTGGCATGCTTCAGGGGGAAGGATGCTGTTCCCAAGGTCCTGTTTTTGGGCATGACCCAGAACCTTCTGCAGGAAGATCTCAAACCAACTGTGTGAAATAATTTGGGTGGTTATTCAACTGGGGAGCCTTCACTAGGTGTGTACATGTTATTGGGTCCTACCTGCTGGATTTTTGGCCACCCCTCGTCTGCCTCTGTGAGCCAAAGCACTTTTTCCAGTATCAGAGAACAGTGTACAGCTAGAACCAACCATGAAGATACAAGTAAGCAATTTATGTTGTATGTCACTTCATAGAACTATGTTATATATGATATAAATACGTGTTGAAAATACTGCTTGTACCAAAATAACCCATCTACTTCAGAAGCAAGCTACTTGAAAATGAAGTTACTTTGAAAAGAAAAATGAAACCTCTTCCAAAGCAGTTTTTCTCTACCTTTTTTTTTAAAAAAAAAAAATTTATCAATACTGTTAGAGTTTAATGAATGATAATTTGAAACTAGAAGACAATTTTTAATAGATTTTTTTTCTTTTACTTTGTCCTTTTATGTGCAAATACAGAATGGTCAATCTGAAAGAGAGAAGGAAAAAGTACACCATGTCTCCTTTCTCCAGAGCAGAGGGACTGATGCCTCACAAGTGTTTTTGTGGAGTGTTTTTAACCATGTTATTGGTGTGGCTCCACGGCTGTTTTTTCCCTTAGAATGTACAAAAATGTGTGACGCGTAGGAAAGCACACACCCAAATACTCCATTTGGGATGCCTTTCAACCTCTGCTTGCCCTTTTGAATAGAGGAGCGACCAGGCATTCATGAGAGGTTCCAACATTGTCCTTTGTCAGGCGGCACAGAGGGGGGCCCTGTCGCGCCCCTGCATCAAAGACCAGCCTCTCGCTCCCCGGGGACTTCCCACTCCCTTCTCCTGTTCCATCCCTTCCGCTCCCTCATTGCATCTTTCCACATGTGCCTTTTGCATGTCCTCCCTCTTTATAAGGAAAAGGCAACCATAATTCACCTGTAATCTATTTTCCATTTCAGGGGTGTTATGCACTGTTGTTTGGTTCAGTATTTCCCAGACAAGCAGTAAGATTTAGGGGATGACGTTTATAAAAACACTTGAGATTCTGGCTTTGGGCCTTTCCCTGGGTCGTTTTCTGCAACTACATAATATGATTCAAGAACGCTAGTTTGAAAGCCAGAACAGTGAAAAGAAGTTTCACAAAAAAAAAATAATTGGATATAAAAAGTGTAATGAGAATAGAGAAAAGAAACAAAAAGAAAATAGCAAGATGGGAGAACTGTATAGCTCATTATAGAAAAAAAAAAAAAAAGTAATATCACTGTTTAGAGTGGACTTTTTTCTTCATTTCTCTTCCTCTGAAAACCACCCCGGCACGTTTTTTAAGCTCTACAACCCTTTGTGGAGCCATAACTTCTGACTCCAGATGTCCTTAAACCAGAATACTCATGCACTTTGCTTTTAGCAAATGATGAGTGATCCAGTCAGTTCCAACTAGATGCAAATAACTTGCAAGACCTAAAAACGCTTGGACCAATGTGTGAATGCAGTCACTGAAAATAGGCTTTCCAAAGCAAAATACTGTGTACATTTAAGTGCTAGAAGAGTGCATAGCAAGGAAGAATTTTCTATATGACAGATAGCCCTTGTGCTGCATAAAGATCGGAGAGGCCTGGCTTGCTCCTGTGGCTGCACCCACTCCTGTAATCTTTGAGTCTCTCAGACTACTGTCCAACAACTGATGTTTTTTTCATCCACTTCAAAGTTCTTTGTTTCAGCATCCCTGCCTGTAGGCCCCTTGAGGATACAAGTTGCAACTATACCCCTGTGAAGACAGCCACACAATAACACTCCACGGGATGAGCAATAAACTGGCAAGGAATGACATCTGAATTGGTCCATTACATTTCAGTGAATGAAGCTATACTTAAGTTATTGTTCAATTTCCAGTCCACCAGTGGGCTAGTCTGCTCTTCTTGGAATTAACCACAAGTCAACGTTAAGCAAACAACACAAAAACAACTGATGGAATATACAGTAGGCATAAATATTGCAAATATTTTAAGTCCATTGCAATATATAAACCTGCAGTGAACTGGGGTATCTTCTTGCTAGTTGCCCGTACTGTCTCAGATCTATGACTTTTAGATAACTTCTCCAGGATAACTTACCTACCTTTTTGTTCTGGTTTAACTTTAAAAAATACAGTACAGTAGTTAATTTTCAGTCATCTAGTTAACTGAACATCTTTGAGTAGCTTCATCTGGTAGATTGATAGAATTGTACTTGGAAGATTATAGAATAAACTGTCATCCAGGAAGGATAACAAAAATTCTTTTTTTTTAGTACTTCATACTCTCAATAGTTTATCTGCACAAGGAGAGCCTTATATTGGTCTGAATTGCTTGTATGATGTAGTTAAGCCCTCTCACAAGAACATAAACTAAAACTTTCAAGAGCAAATTTTCTACTAAAATAAGAATCTAAACATGGGTTTATATCATTATAACTGTATCTGCTTAAACTCTTAAGAGAGCTTTCCTGTGCAGACAAGACTTTTGTGCAAAAAATCAAATTTAAACCTTATGTTTTATCTTGTAAAATACAGCCTTTTTCTTTAAGACTTGTCTTGCTTCTAAAAGACATTGTAGTTAGGGAATTTATTCTTCCAGGTCCTCTGTCTTATATACAGCTTCAGGGTTATTAGTATAATGTGTTGACTGCTCATCCTTCTAGTCAATTGAGTAATACAGTGAAGCTGCCCGCATTACAGACTTTCAGTGATTTTCTAAAAGCAAAAGACCAAAAAATAAAAATGACTAATAAAAACAGTCAGAAAACTGCCTACCTTAAGGTCTTAGATCTGAGACTGAAATAGCAGAGCAGAAAACAGACTTGATGTGGTGGCTACACAATAGCTTTTGTGGAGTAAAATTACTAAAACCTGAAATTACATCTGCCCAGGTTCTTTTCACGTGATGCCTGAAAAGAGGATCACTCTCTAGGATGGGCACAAAATCTCTTAAATGGTATATCTAGAGTCTTGGTGATGCAAATATATTCCATATGTGTTCAAGTGTCTTCTTTGGGAATCATTCACACCATCATTCACAATGCCATCGACTCCAGAATTGGCTGTTCACGTTCATCATGTAAATTGAGATAGTGGTTCTAAATGGGGATGAATGGGACCTACCCATAGCCAGTAAATAACATCCCATCTCAAGATTCTTTTTTGCATTAATGGAAAATGCACAAATTTCTATTCTTATGTGGGAGCACTTCACTTTTCAGCAGATGGCACTATATAGTACATCCTACTGTGCTTTGCACTTTGCTTAAAATACCCTTTTGCCAACTTGACTTGGAAAACATGTTAAGTGTGACACAGAAAATCTTTGGATGATCTGCAAAAACAGGAAACGTTCTGACCGTGCTGAGGAAGAATAGCACGAGGTTCCCATCTCACCAGAGGCAGGAAATTCCAATCCACAAGAAGTATTTATTCTGCCATAAAAATATACTTTATGAATTTTTAGTGGTCTGACTCTTTACAGAATCTCTTGCTGTTGGTTACAGTTGGACACAAGTAGGCAAGAATCACTTTTCTAATTCTCCACATGCTTTCTTGAAAAAGTTTACTCTTTTTAGCTTCCTAAAGAGATATTGCCACTAACAACCAGCCACGGGTATTGGAGTCTGGGATTTTGGAGACTAGCAAACATCTACCTGGAAGAAGACTGTAGCTTACTGAAGTACATTCCCCAGGCAGTGTTGAGATCTTGGTTTGCACTCCAGTTGAGTTCCTTATCTCGCACACTGATATTTAAATAGTCAGTGGAAAACTTCCTTGCCGTGTACACAATTACTCAGACTAGCAGCTGTGTAATAAAGGAGGTTAATTCCAGTAAGGGGACTTTGGATTCTACTCAGTGTGGGGAACTTGGCACAAGTGGGTAGAAAAGCTCTAATTTATTCAAACACTCTTCGGGGCCATGAAGCAGCCTCCAATCTGAAGAGAGCAATGCCAGGAGAGAAACAATACTTCTGAGTCACACCCTGCTTTCTTCTTGGTTGTGCTTCTAGAAGGTGCATGGATGACATGGAGGTCCTCAGATGTTTTTCAAGTCACCACACCAAGCTTTGCCCTTGGTAGCTAAAACTGCCCGCCAACCTAAATATGAAAACACTAAACCTTAGTAATGGATTTCAGAGCTGAGGTGGTGCACAGGTTTTTCATGGTTCAGAGGGAACTGGAATGATAAAAAGAGTTCAGAGTTCTGTTTTTAAGTAAAAGATTGTCAAAACAGGTTTTGTTTAACTTCTATCATTAAAATAATATCAAGTTTATCTCTGTTTGTTGTTCTCTCTTCCTTTTCTCCTCACTCTCTTACTATTAAGAAACTGGTGTTAATAAAACACATTTGTCACAGCTTTTGCCATTTCTTAAGTCCCTAGACCTCTTGGCTGAATAGTTGCAAACAGATTTGAAAAGAAAAGTAATAGCACCATAATTTTGCCAGAAGTTATAGCTCCTATCGTGACTCTGAACCTGTGAAATTTTTGAAAGGGAAAGAATGTGTGCTGGCAATAGTACTTGATCTGTGTTTCAAGAGCAGAGTTGAAACCAGCCCCCCATGGGCTGCAGGCGGAGATCACGAAAAGGATGGTCTCCATAAGCAAAACGCTGCAGTCCCTCCCGCCCCCTCCTTCCTATCTGAATGTACAGAAGTGGATTTCAAAATTAGATTCTGCATAAGTAACTTCCAGAGCTCTCATCTAATCTGCAGGCTTGTACACTTCACAACAGCTTAGGGTCTGGCCTCTAGTTTTGTGCAGGTTTTTTTTTTTTTTTTTTTTTTTCAGAGTGACTTCTGCCTTCATGAAAGCGTGAAAAAGTATATATACATATACATTTTACATATATATATATATGCACACATAGCATATATAATATAAAGAATCCTTCACCCTCTTTATATCTACAGTACACACAATTGTACACCAGAGCAGGTGTTGCAGTATTATTTTGATAGTAAATGTAGCACATACAAATGTCATTATTCCATTTGGTATTTCTGGAGGAACAGGATGCACATTTCCCAGGGAAAAGCAAAAAGTACTGGATGAACACAGAAAAACTTTCAGCTGTTCTCCAGTAACTGAGCTGTCATTTCTCAAAAAGTAAATCTCAAGTGACAGGAATCTAGCAGTATCCCTTTTTATTCTGTGTATAAAGGCCTTAAGTTTACCACAATTTTTGTTTTATTTCTTATGGAGGAAAACCACAACTGGAACTCATCCTGCTCCTGTAGTGCCAGTGAGTTCTGTAGGTGCACAGTCAATATCCCAGCACCGGGATGCCTGGGGCCAGGGCTCTTCAGAACAAAGCTGGAACCTTGGACAACAAACCATAACCCACCGAAGTTTCCCAGTATGTGATGACCAGCAAGGGACTCACAGAAACAGGGGTCATTCAAACCTCAGAATATGCAAACACAGAAAAGGATGCCCAAATAATCACTGCTGTAACCTAGACTGAAATTATCAGAATATCAAAACCAAGGACCTTAATCCCAATTTTATCAACCCTAATTCCAAATGGATGAGATAAATTAATATTTTTTGCAGCTGTATGGTCAGTAAACCAGAATGGAGTAAAACGAAGGCTCATGAATGCTGCAGGTAAGGTAATTCACTAGTAATCTGCTCTCTTTTAGCGTAGCTCTGTGTTGTTGAAGCATCATTCTCCAAAGTGGTACTACTGTTACAGGGAATTTAAACAAAAAAGACTGTTCTTCAAAGGCATTGTTGTTATACTGCGAGCGACATGTACTTTTGCACTGTGTGCGTTGCCTGTCAGCGCTCTGCGCAGCAGCAGGTACGGTGTGCACTATGGCATTTAGAAACAAGTGCCTTCTCTTGGATTCCTGTCCCCAGACAAGCCAATATTATCAATTATATACGAATGGGACAGATCTATGAGTGATTAAATGTCTGCCTTGTATAAACACAGTGAAATTAAATTTCATGCGGCAAAGGTGTATCTGCAAAATGCATAAGCCTTTCCATGAAGGTATATACGTTGGGATTGTTTGTGACCTACTTACATGTGTAGTTGGTTGGTTTTGCAATTGCACCAGTTTCCCCTTTATATAATACAGTGGTTGAGCACAATTTTAAGGCACATCTTTGTAGTCATATTTGAAAACATAATCTAAAATAACAGTGTGTGAGCTCCATATTAAAATGCACGTTTACAAGCATTAAAATAAATGCAACAGCGCTCATAAAATACTGATTTATTTTTAGTCATTAATAGCTAAAATTCCTTTCCTCTTTCTCATGATCCTCTGTTCACGTATAAGTAATATAAGATACTTATTTTAAAGAAACCAAATCTATACTTGTTGACTAATATAATGTGATTCTTCTTGATCCTGTAATATTTTTTTTCAAATAATCACTTTTTGCATATTTTCTAAAACTAACTTTACATTTTAACTAGACATGGGTTTAATCCTCGAGAAGACTCCATGTGGTGTATGCTACCAAGCTGTGCTCTATTGAATTTCTGTGAGCATGGCAACTTCCATAGAGAGGTTTATCTGACAGCCCTGTAAAAATATGCTGAGCTCTTGTTGACTGGACTTTTTTCAAATAGCCATAGGGACATTCTCTACTGTTTTTAGAGCAGCTACAGTTAAACACAGGATAAGAAATTAAATTAGTTTCATATTAGATAAGCTGTGTATAGGCAAATATGGCAAGTTTTATTAAATGTTACGTAACAGCTGATAAAAAGCTAATGATACAACATCTTTTTATGCCCCTGAAGACACTACAGCAATCTTTCACTTCATTTTTAGTATCTATTTGATAGAACCATGTCACTTGTAGAACCCATAGGGAGATGACACTCTACCTGCTACTCTGCAGTGCAGGGTCAGACTGTGACTTTATTGCACTTAACTGGGTGATTTTTTTAGTATTCTGGACTTTAATGATGGACCCTCCTCCTGTGAAATATAGATTTACATTGTTCATTAACCCTTCAAACAGGCACCTTGCAGGCTGGTTAATGTGGTGTGGGTCACCTCTCAACTAAGCCCTGAGATGTGGAAATGGTGAGGAGACCCCTGAGCTCTCACAGTCTGAAATAAATTAAATTTCAGTAGGCCTACAAATTTTATTTTTAATCAAGATAAACAGGAAATACGTTTGATTATTTAATTCAGTTCTCCACATTGCTGGACAAACATGAAGCCAAAGGTTACTCAGAGCAAATGTGTACTACAGCCACAGTGAAATTAAGGTAAATTAGTCTACGCAGGAACAGTATTACTGCAATTAGACTTCTAGTATTACCTCAAGCTAGTTTGCCAATTTGAGAATCTCTAGATTATGCTGCAGACACTTCTAACTGTAATGTGGACATGTCCCTAGAGCTACAGTGTTTTAATGTGTCCCTCTGCACAGCAATGGACTTCACAGTCTCTCTCCAAGTCATTTAGGCTATAACTAGAGGTTATTTATTCAGATTAGTTAACAACGACCTTAATTTAACCCTTATTTTAAATACATTTACCATTAAAAATCAACAATTCAAAGAACTAATAATTCCAATGCAACTGTAAAAAGAACAAACACAGAAAATCTCTGAAGCTCTTTCACTGTCACTACCTATTGCATCAAAGGAAAAAACATGCAAATAAAGACAAAGATTGGTCTGCCACAAAGAAAAGCAAGCAGTAAAGGAATTGTTTCTAATCACTGAGGAAAATGGCTTGTTTCCTTTCTTAGTTTCATTTTCCGTGTGTAACTTTCCTAATAGTTGTTTTGCTTCATGATTTAATTTCTACAGGCACAGATTCTTTTACTGGAGGATTATAAATGAAACATGTCCAGAAAACACTAGTTTTCTGTATTTAAATTACTTACCAGCAAACAATGATAAAGAATTAAATTTTCCATTTAAAACACCTGTGTTTCCAGGCTTCATGGCTATAAGGAGACCCTTCAAAAGCCAAATAGAAAATAAAGAAAAGAAATTACCTTCACTATCAACAGTTATGTAGAGAGAATCTGAACTCCCTTCTATGAATAGGGTTCTAACTCTGAAGCTTAATGATGAATATTTAAATGTCAAGATTAACAGTTTTAGCTGAAATATTCAACTATTTTCTTCTTCACTGATGCTGAATTTAATAGGAACTGAAAATTTAATTAGTGCCTGCTGTAGCTAGATCAATTGATGAAAGTGATTATATGGTTTGTTTACTTATGACAAGAGGGAACTGGGATTGGTGATTGAGGAGGTCCCATCTACTTCTGTGCTCCTTAATATCAACAAATGTGTATGTTTATACCGTGACTGTAATGTATTGAGACACCAGTAATGGGATGGTGTTTCTAACATGCGTATGATACATGCAAGACACCAGAGAAGGTGGTTGTTGACAAAGTGAGAAAATAATGTCCCCAAATGTTATGTTTGTTCTACATACTCCTGTGCAGCCACCGAAAGATGATAGTGTAGCTCTATGCTGGGGCTGAAGACATCAGTCATCTCAGTTTTAAATCCCAAACTCTCTTACCTCTTTTTAGTTAGCAGAAGTCTCAACTTTCTCCCACTCTGCTATGACATTTCTGAATCTTCACCCTTAGCAACTCCTATTTTGTAGCCTTACAAGCCTCAGTTGCATAATTCTTTCACTCATTGTCACTTTTCAGTTAATGAAAATCTTAGAAAGCTTAATTCATTTGAATTTGCTACAGAATTTAGAGCTAGCGTGACTCAGAAAGCTGTGGGCATTGATGCACTATTTAAATCCTACATACAGTGAATTACACGGTGTTTTGGTTACAAGAAAGCAGTCCAATATTAACTCCTATATGGCTTAATTTCATGTTTAGCACTCTTGCTGTCAATACACAGAAATTCCCTAGCCTGTCATCACATTGCTTGGTTTGTATTCACATACCAGGAGCTCCGAAACGGTGGTCAACATGCAGCTAGTGAGATGCCAGCCACTTCAAAGCACTAGATGGCCTGGCAGGAGATATTTTTGTCAGTGATGATACTCATGCTGGCAGCTGCTGGTGATAGGAATATCTGGCAGGAGAATGAAAAAAAAAAAAAAAAAAAGTAATCTCTCTCATTTACTCTTTGCTTCCAGTATATTACAAAATAGACTGAAGAGGCTGCTGAAGCTCTGGTAGAATAACAGACCTTAAACATAATTCTGAATCACCAAGTTTCCGGGCAGGGTATGGGTTTTATTAGCTCTGTTCACACTGTTCTGTAGAATTCAAGGGATGATCCATGGAAGAGGCTGGCCAATGCTAGCCAAGCAAAGGCAAGCTAGAGGATTTTTTTTCTTAAGCCAGCAGATGATGTTACATATGTTTTAGGATGATATATGATTAGGCACTTTTAAAAATGCAGCTGTCTCCATTCACATATCTATGACACCACTGTACCTGGAAGTTCTAAAGAAATGTGGGGTATGATAATAAAAATAAAATAACTGTACTAAAAAAGTATACATAAGTGTTTTCCTTACAACCTCTCTATTGCAGTTTTTAAATTTCCTCCTGTTTTGTTTTGGCTTTTTTTTTTTTTTCCCCTGGTTTAATTTTTGGCATATTTTCACATCAAGAATTTTTAAATAATTCAAGGAGAAAAAATCTAAATGTCTTAATGAAATTAGCTCTGTTGAATTCAAATCAATACTAAAAAAATTCACCACCAACTGGGAAGACATCAGGCCTAGGGAATTTGAACAGATACATTTCAGTGAAAACCATGACTAAAAAGATGTCTGTTCTTCGCAATCCCCTCCTTTTTAGATTCAATCATTCAAAACAAATTTTGCATACTTTTCATGTGTATTTCAGTGCCTCCCATAGACAGAAATAGATAATGGATGAAACCACCGTCTGATGAATATTGTCCATAGATTATCACAAGCAACCAACTTGAATTAACATGATGTTTGCACATGAAGACTTTCATTTCAGAACGTTGTCTGTACAATGAAAAGAATCTGTGTATTTAATGCTGAAATTCAAAGACAAGAAAGCCCAACTTGAACAGAGTGTTGAAAGTTCACAAGTCTTCAATTACTTGCCCTGTATAAGAGCAGAAGTCATATGGATTCTGCCCAAAATTTATGTGTCCTCATTGCCTTCTTAATTTGGAAACACTGCAATTAGTATATCTATAAGGATCTATTTCTCCCCCAAGTAATGTAACTACCTTTATCCACAGACCGACAGGTAAGGTGTGACACCCTGGTGGCCTTCAACCCTTGACCAGGTTAAATTTGTCTCAGCTTTCAGAGAAGCAGGTTTTGTTGCCACTGAGTGGTTATTGAATTGGAAACCCACTCCTTTTCAACAGAGTTTTTTCATACAAACCCACAACCTTGTCTGCTACTCTGGGTGGCAGAGCCATCTCAAGGGACCAGGTTGATTGGTCATGATAGATATTTAGTGGAAGCAACCTGGGAATGTCAGGCTTCAGGTCTGTGGGTGGGTAGGGGTGGAGGAAAATGGGTCAGGGGAACTCTTGGTCAAGGCCCAAACAGTGCGGAGTGTCTCCTTGCACCACCTTCAACAAAACTTCCTTTGAAAAAGCAAGGGTCAGGGTGGGAAAGCAAGGAGGAAAACCCCCCAGGGTGGGAAGCAGAGGACAGCCCAAGGACAGTAGATGCTCCCCTTCTGAGGCTACTGATAAACACAGATACTTCCTCCTGTATAACCCTTGGAGCAGGGATTGTCTCCAGAATGGAGTTTGTGGTTCTCTACAGTCATGTGAAAAGTGTCTGTTCCTCACTCTCAGGAGAGTTCGAGTAAGTTTGGAGTAAACTCAGTGCTGACAAAGAGTCTGGGCACAGCACAGAAACAACAGAGATATGAGGGGAAAATGATGTCAGATTAGGTCATCCCCTATTGTTCTTGAAGTTGGGATTTAGTCTCCTTATTTGCTCTCCTGCGACAGTGTAAAGATATAATTTTCATAATTAAAAAGTCAATATTTGACAAGAGATACCTGGTACCTGGGTTCTGTATGCATTTCCTCTTACTTAGCAAGTTATTTGCTGCCAGAGTCATAAAAAGATTAAGTAAGATTAAGTAATGCACATGTAAAATTGCTTATGGCATGTGCTCTTTATTAAACAAACGTACATGACAAGTGTGAGACTAATCTGGTCCTCTGGTCAAAGCACCCGTTTCTCTGGGTCCTGCTAGGAAGCACAAGAAAAATCCATGTCCATTGCTTTTTGTGACAAACACTGAAGATGAGAATTTCAGTTTTTATCCTTTCAATTTTTTTTTAATTGGTCAGTCTGAAATTTTGCATTTGGTAAGATATTTTCTTCAGACTGCTGTTTTTTTTTGGACTTTAGGTGGTTTGGTTATTCACAAGAATACAGATTGAAAAGGTGTATGGTTTGATCATGTCATATCAAAAAATGTACCTGGCCCTTTACTTGAAGGGTGACTCAAAATTTGACACGTGCCAGGTGTGCATTTAGGAATGTTCATGAATGCCTATGCATATTTGCTCAAATTAGACAACTTTATATTAAAAAATAATGAAAATAATAAAAATTTGTTGTGGTATATATTCAGTACCGATCTGGCAAATTGGTGGCTAAATTCTTTTAATATTTAATCTGGATTGGGCATGCTCTATTACAAACAGATATTTTATGCTGTTGAGAATGTACATCCAAATACTTTACAAAAAAGTCAAAGTACAGTCAACTGAAGATGATAGAGGATACTTCATTTTTGTATGGCCTATATAATCTGTATATGTATAATTTTAGTGTATACTATAAAACCACATTCATTAATATCCGGGATTCACTCAGAAGCTACCCTGAGAAATGCTCCAGAGGACATTAACAAATTGATAACTTTATAATTAGTCCAAGGCTTCTAGCCCTTGCAATAAATAAAGACTAAGGCAAGTAATGGAATAAGAAAAATAAATTAAATTCTGAGTAGCTACCCATCCATTGAACACCATCCATCTTATTGACTCAGTGAGGCAAAAGGCTTGGGGAAGGTGCAACAGGTAGACTTGACAGATTTGGAGCTGCCTCTAGGAAGCTTCTGAAAGGTGTGTTTTCATAAAAAATCTGTTGCTTGTGCATATAGAAAAGGGTTAATTTACTAGATGATTCCTGGATGCAAGCACTCAGGATGCAGTACAGACACTCTCTTCTGCCTCTCCAAGCCACCTGGGGCTCCCTGAGCATCTTCACCAGGAGGTGCTTAGGACAGAAGAGAAGGATGTTGAAAGAACCAGGAGAGTGTAAAGGCACATGCACACTGTTTCAGGAAAATAGTGGGTGGGCAGGGAGAAAGAAGTGACTCACTCAGATGTCCACAGCTGAACATACTCTAAAAAACAAGACCCTACCTATCTCTCCTTTCAGAAATGAGAGGATGGGTGTAACTCTAATTTTTTTCTACCAGAAAAAACACACATGCCATACAATAAAAGAGCAAAAATATACCAAAAAAAAAAAAAAAAAAAGACTGAAATGCAGGATGGAGCCCAGATGGGCATGAGGACCATGTTGGACAACTCTCATGAGATGTCCCTGGGCAGAACCAGTGCTCAGAGCAGCCTGCCCCAGACGCTGGTCCTCTGCTGAAGAAACTCTCACCAAATAGAAGGCAGAAGAGGGTTTTGTCCCTCTGGGAGCAAAATCTGAGAAACCACAGAAGCGGTCAGATGTGGAGATAACACTGTGATTAAATCTATCATCACATGTTGTCAGAAGCAAGGTTGCCTGGGCAATCTGAATTCTGGCATTTACTAAATTTTGAATGTTTGACTTTGCAAGCTTAGCATTCTTTCACTCTTTTTAATGTCATTTTAGTGTCTTTGGCAAGATGCTGAATAGATGTGTGCATATTTGTAGTTAGGATGCAGTTTTAGAGGATACAGTTTCCATGGAGTGTGTAAATAAATCCTATTTTCAGAACTGTATAAACCAAAAGGCTTTCCCATTCATTTCCTTGACAAATAAGCTTGCGGTTTTACTGAGACTTGGGGTTTTAATATGTTTGTTAGGACTTCACAAAGTAGTACTATAAGAAACATCCACATTTTTTCTCATTCTTAAACAATTATATGCCCACAGAATTACTCCTTGAATACTGCAGAAACGTACGTAAATTAGACTCTAAACTCATATAGTTTTCCCATGTGCAAATGACATCCAAGAGAGCTAAATTTTGCACAATTTCTTTTTAAGTTATAGTTATATTCTTGTCCAATTGCTCTGGCTACATATTGTAAAAGGGAAAATAATTTGCAAAAGTGGAGAAATGGGAAAACATTCATAGGTTTTTTTCTTATTCTCCTTTGATTTAAACAGGGAGACATGTATTACTTAAATTAAGCATACAAATTCTCTAAAAGGATAAACATATTCAAAGGAAGGAATATCCCACAAGAGCTGAACAGCATGAGGGAATCTGTCTAGACCCTGCTGAACAGGTTTGAAGTGTAAGTACAAATGGAGATATCTGGAGGAGTCAGGAAGCTCCAAATGCCCAATTCTTATCTACTCATTAATATTTAATGTGGCATTTGAACTCTAGAAGCCCACTCTTAATTCAAATGCGTGGGATCTTGTTTCAGCATAGAGGTTTTTCTGTCTAGTGGTGAAGTCATTGTAGGAAATTAGTGACAACAAAGAGGCAAGGCAGATTTTTGTCAGTTTCTTCTTTTTAAAAGTGAAAATCACTTGGAAATCATAAATATGTTTGTTGCAACTAGAAGCTGCACAACTTTTGTAGATTTTCTCTTGAATTCAGTCATGATTTAAACTACATTTCCACTTATCATACTTAATAAAACAGTAATTACTATCTTGTATTACAGAGGCTTGTTTCCTGTAGTCTGTTATTCTTCATACAGAAAATGTGAGAATTAATCTCTATACCAGTCAAACCGTGTGTCTGACTGCCCATCTGGTCCAAACAAGAAAGTCACCTGTACCGGGATGAGAATACAAGAGCAACTGTGTCAGTCCCATGTAGAGGGGGCAAGGTAAAAGGATGGAGAGAGGGATGGTTTCAGGTGATGTAAGAACCAGCCCCTGCCCAGGAGGAAGACCTAATCCAATGCACAAATTTGGGTAACCAGTATGGAGGTAAGTTATACCAGTAGGAAGTTGTATAACAGTCCTGGTATAAGAGGAATACAGTTTAAAGAAGTGGAGAGGGCAGAGTGGGAGGGCAAAAACCTTGCACTCTTGGCCCCATCAAAATAGACATCAATAATTAAGTGTTCTTGGACTAGTCCATGAACTTAGCTGCAACGTAGCTAGAAAAATTCCTCAGGCTGTGAAACTGTTACTCAGAAAATCACTGGCTTTTCAGTGGCTCAAGCAAAGGTGGTTTTTCACTTGGAAATCAGATGAGGTACATGGAATGGCTTTTTTGTAACATGTATTCTAACTTCTTGGCCCACCACAAAATATCATTTTAGTCAACATAACTTCAGTCAATAAAGCTTAGTTGTCTTCTTTCAAAAAGTATTATAGCAGATAAGCATAAAAACTCTTCCCAGACATAATTCAACACAATGTTCATCCTCTTTTAAGATTCCTCAATTAACACTAAGTACTACAACTTCAACTTTTTTATGAAGTGCAATAACCTTTTTTTATATTTGTCACAGCTGCACTGAAAAGAATTGTCATGCCTATACCAACTATAGATGTCAAACCTGGGTGTACATGTGCACCTATGTGTGCATCTGTGCAGGATGCCCTAGCAGCAAAGAATATGGCCAAATGCTTCAACTGATATTGATGCATTTATTCTTTTGTTGTTTTATATTTATAGGCTACAGCATGCATTTATTTCAAAGTATTAAATGTTTATTCAGGCTGTATGAGCAGAGGAGCTTTTTATAGGTCATTGGGACTGAGAAAATACCGCCTTTTTCTCATGTCTCATAGCAGTATATCTTGCATATCGTTCAGTACTGGAAATCTATGTTTTGATCTGTTTGAGGATACCAGTAATAATATACTTTTGGAAATAGTTCTCAAGATTACATGAGTATCACTATCCGTTTTGTCACCTGTCACATCTAAAGATCCACAATACCATAGTAAAATATGCTACAAGCCTGGATTGATGTACTTTGTTTAAGCCTGTTGACATACAATACTTTCTTCTAGCTACTGCTGAATGTGTTAGCTATTTATAGGAATTGAAATTCACCATGAGCCTGTGTTTAAGGCAAACCTTGTAGAAAGAAAACAAATGTATGATTGTTTTCTGTTTTATGTAAATATATGTGATACCAATGTTAGGTGTACTTTCAAGGGAAAAATGAAAATTCACATCAACATTACAGCACTCCAGTCTACTCCACTACCATTTTTAACCCCCTTCCAGCCACATTCTCTGCTCTGAAAGGCCCTTGAGTCTTTCAGAACAGTGCAGCATTTACCATATTGTCTACACAATAGAGATGACGATGGAAGCTTTTTCTGTTGCAAATATAACCCTAAAAATCAATCTGAAAACATGTTCCCATTTCCAACTGATTTTCAAAGGGCAGAGTGGATGGTAGCAGTTCTAATGAAGATGAACTGAACTAGTAATTATTTAGCCACTGGGGGATGATATGCAAAACTAAATCTTACTGTCAGTCGTAGTCATAACTAGTAGCATTTAAGTGCCAGATTTATGAGATGTAGTGATCCATCTTCATTATATGTCAGATGCTTTACTTAGGGTGAGTTAAAGGGGATCCCAATTTTTATCCCACTTGAAGTTGCCTTGTCTGAACCTTATGCACAGCAGTTCTTGATTTTGGTGTGCCTCTTTTCAGTACCACTTTTCCATTCCCATACAACAGTCACATGAATTTGAGTCAAGGTTTAAATAGTCTATAGCTGTAGTGTTTTGGGTATTTGAGTAATGTCTTTTACCTTTGTGCATAATTTGCTGACATTAATTAGAACTGTTTTAAGATATCACCACCAAAGAACTCTTTGCTGTTAATCAATTTGTGAGGCAAACAGCCAGCCTGGATTTTGCGGACACTTAGGAGGTATAGCTTCAGGAAGGAAGTTCGTTACATCTACCAGATCTCCAAACCATGGGCATTTCCATCCCAACATCTTCCTACTACTAAATTAGCACACAGACCAGATGCCAGAGTTAGCCATAGTAAGGTAATCTTGAAATCAGTGTGGAGAAAGAACAGTGAACTTGTACTTTACAAAGTAGGTGCTATTATAACTGTCACCATTTAAGAAGGTGAACATATCTACAGATTTTTATTCCTTTGTTATTTATTTATTAAAATAATATTTCTATTTTTCTGTTTCTATTTATTAAAATATTATTTATTTTAATGGATTTATTAAAAGATACTGTCTTTTTGACCAAAATAAAAAAGGTCAATATGGATTCTAATACTTCTGACTGCTGAAACATATCAGGTTAGGAATTCATGAGACTTCATGAGTTCCCTCATATGGGCTTTGTCAGCACATGGATGGGAAACATTCATAAGATACCCTCAAACACTGCAGAAAATGGTGTCGGTGACTCATTTATCAATTTCCAGAGTTTCTTTGAACTCAATACAGAATAAATGTCCCAAGACAGTGAAAAAAGTGTTAATTACTATTGGCTTCTATAACAGAGTGAGATCTCTGCAAAGAAAGAGAAACACTCCTAGTGAAAATGCCAGGTAAGAAGAAGTAGCAAGTTTCATCAGTAAGTGCAGTGATTATCCTATATTCATGAGATTTGCGAAGCATTGCAGAATGAGAACTTCTGCACAAACTTCTAAAATATAACCTATTGTGTTATTTACAAATGTATAAACAGAATCTTAAATTAAAAACCTGAAAGAGCTGAGAGATGAGCTGAGCACTACATATTTGCTTGCATCTTTTTGTAGGCCAGTTGCTAAATTTTTGCTACATAATGTTTTTCTAAGCAAATACTGATTGAGCTAGCAAAAGTATTAGAGCTAATCACTGTAGTTTTCCTTTAAATGGCATTTTCACATGACACCCACTCCCAGGATTACAATTTTGTTTTGACACACACAATAATATTTAACTGCTGGATGGAAAGAGATTATCACCTCAAATGCTTCAGCACGAATGTATACCAGAAACTCTAATATTTTCCCATTCTTTATGGGCAAGCCCGAGAAGAGCTTTGAAGTCCTGTCACTGGTGGTGGTGAATAATTTAATAAAGATGTAATTTTAAATATGCACCTTTTTCTAGAAAAAATACTTGAACTTATGCTTCATTTTAAGTGTAGGTGTATTGGCTCCCACAGGGCTATTCACGTGCCCCAATTCTTTGCTCGTCTGAGCCTAATTGGAAAAACATGCTATAATCAAATTAAAGGCTAGGTTGCTACTTCAGGCACGGCCTTAAGCAAGCAGTGATGTTTAAGAAGCCCCAACCCACAATCTATCCTGGAAATATTTTTATTCACAGACATATACAGACCTTTTAAGTTACAACCCCTGGCACTAGCACAGTTACTCAAGTGAAGAAAATAACCCTTATACAAGGGACCGAGAATCAATTCTCACAGTCCTAATTCCTCTGTAGCTTCTGTTTTGTAAGGCAAAGGCTGACATTTGTGTTGGATGAAAGTGTTGCTAGGTGCTTCTTTCCCTGTTACTCACTTACACCTTTGGTCACACGGAGAGGAAGGAGGGTTTTGCTGCATTAAGTCCAACCAGCATTTTCTCCTTTCTTTACATCCTTGCTGAGACCCCAGGGTGAGGATACTTTCTGTAGTGCTAGCCTGGGAGTGGTGGAGCCTTCTTTCACAAGGAGTCACACACACAAATAGCCACGGTGGACTAGTTGAAAAAAGCATAAGAAAAACCCAACAGTATATTTTACCTCTCTACAGTATTGAGTCCTCCTGTGACTATCTAAGTCTGAATCCTACTACAGCCCAAGTCTGAATATTCACCCCTCCTGGAGCAAATTAAATGCAAATATTTATTCAGTGGTACCTTTAACCAGTTATTTTCTGCCGCTTCTGCCTCTGTCCAGGAGTGGAGCTCTCAATTACCAAAATCAGAAAGAACTGTGTATAAAGATCTTTCCAGAAGAATTCAGTCTCAGCTTTAATGCCCTGTAATACCAGGTTTTCAAGATATTCTTGCTAAGATTCATGGGTTGTGATCAATATATAATCAGGCATTCAAGAAAAAAAAAAAAAAAAAAAAGAGAGAGAATAAGAAAAGAAACAAAGAAAAAAAAAGGCAGAAAATTCCAGTGACTTTTCCCTCGACACCTAGATCTGTACCTACCTACAACTCGATAGTTGTAGGACAGGATGTTTCCTTATTATCCAAAAGTGATGTAAAATTCTTTTGAAGAAATGTTTTTGTTGGCACTTTTATACTGTTGCTGTCTCCCTTCTGACATATCTCTGTAGCTTGTGTGAGTTAGCTTGTGAACTAATTTAAACCAAGAAAGACAAATGTATTTTAAAAAATTGTCCCACACTGACAAGCAGACTGATCATTTTGCATTCTTAGCTTTTGTGAGGGGGGATAAAATTGCTATATAACATTTTAGATTAAAAAAAGAAATATTCTACATTAAATATTCAGCATTAAAGTTCCTTGAATTTAAAAATAAATCTACAGCCTTTCTTCTAAAAATGTTGCTGTCAAGTACTGCTGATTCTCATTCAGGAAACACACTGTGTAAGAATACTGTATTTATCAAGCTAAAGGAGAAAATGTTTTGAAAAATTAGTGACCTCTAGTATAGCCTGTAAGAGCTTTTCTTATTGAGGAAATGGCATCCATTTGTGGACAGTCCCACAGTTTTCCATTCTGAGGAACTGTGATGTTGACATCTGTCAGTGGAATTCCTGAAAAAGTTTTACTTCAGAGACATATTGCTGTTAAAACACTCTCTCAGGAACTTTCTCCTTGTGACCAATGAGCCTGTAAAATGCGTAAGACTAGCTGCATACCTGATTTACAAGGTGAAGTCATGGTACTACTAGATGAAGGATAATCAGTTGACATTCCATCATAGAACACAACTGGAAAGGATCTTTTGCCCTCTCTTGTTAGTCCTTAATCTGTTTCTCATGCTGAAGTCTTGTCTTAATTTTAATTAGTTGTTTCCTGAAAATATTAGCATGGTGCAGAACAAATGATGGGGGGAAAGGGTTGCACATACAATAATGAATGTTGTCTAAGTATCTGAGGGGGAAGCTGGGAGATGGAAACCTGCTTCTCTGCTGTGTCTTCTTACAACAGATCGGCATGGACAACACAGTGCTGGCCTTACTCCAAGGCTTATTCCTTACCCTGCCTTCAGCGAGAGCAGAGGCTCTGCAGGTGAAATGATGGTGATGTGCTGGAATGCAGGAAGGACATAATCAGAATCAAATCTCAAAGTGGGCCCCACACAACACAAAAACAAATCACAGTCTTCATGGTTTCATGATATTATTTTTTTTATTTTTTTGGGTACTAGTCTTACTCAATATCCATCCTCAATGAGTTCAGATCTAAATGTAGTAGTACTCACAAAGTGGCATACACCTAATGGCTATTAATATATAAGTAATGATAAAAAGAGGAGAGATATTTTCTGTTGAGATGGAAAAACTACAATTTATTTGACCTACAGCTGGATAAGTTGAAGTTTATTCCATCTAGCAAGCTAGTCAACAGCCTTCAGGCGCTGTTAAATTCTAGCAGTTTTCAAAAGATCCTAAACGACCTCTAATTTCTGTGGCTTTGAGTGTTGAGCCCTCCTGATGCAGATTTCAGTTCCAACATCTGATCTGAGAGCTGACGTTTCTCCCCACCTTATGAGATCTAACATCACATCCCCCATCTGGCTAGCAAGAAGAAATACTGATGGTTACAGCTGATTGCAGCATCTGATACAAACAGCCCTTTGGACATAAGATGCATTATAAATCATCCTGCAGAGCAATGAAATCAGCAAGTTTTTTCACAAATAAATAATCAAACCCATGAATTTTTGAATCAAAGGAATCCTTAACGTCACAGTTATTAAAAATGATGAGCTACATTTTGTGAATATATTCAACAGTTATGAAACTAGTTAAAGGACATTTCACCTCAAGAGAAGTGGTCATAATTCCATGCAAGTCAGTAGCAATCAAAAGTTATTACATAATGTGTGCTCAGTTGTTTACATGAAATTAGTTCATTCCTTCATGTCCTTCCTACTAAGACAGTTAGTAATTGTCAGTAATTGCAGACATTTTAAGAGAAAGACTGTGGTTTAAACAGATGCAGAGATTGAACCATTAGTGATGACTTTTCAGGGCAATGCATGGAAAGAGAGGGGCAATTTGTTCTGGGGATGTTCAGGCTGTATTTTGCAGGAAATGCTGAACTTAGCTGTGAGTGATGAAGAGCAACATGTCTTTGGAGGAACTCCCATCAACCAACTGCAACTTCCTACATGTTAGGCACCACGTCTAAGCTGATTACCCAGCCTTCTCCATAGTTAATGAGGGGAGTGAGGTACTCTTATGAAAACATTCATCCTCATTGAAATTGTGGGATTAAGACAGGTATTTAAGATAAACCCCCCTAAATGTACTGATGCTGAGGGGTCGCTGACTCCAGTAGGGAAAAGCCAAGTGAGAAAGACAGAAATATGTTTTCTTCGTTAATATTGCAAAGCTGTTTGCTTCTTCCTAGTTCTTCAGGACCATGAGTTACTGTGTCCATGCATGCCCAAAACATTCATCAACCTGCACGTGGCTCACAGGTTGCTACATGTCTGCATGTGTGGGCAAATAAAAAAACTAGTGTGCTCTGTAACAAAAGTATTCATAAGCTTTCATTGTTACGAAGACTGGTTTGAAAGTCTTCTGCAGGAAAGCCCTCTTCACCACCAGCTACAGTGAATCTTTCACATTTGCTGCAGCTCAAAAAGGCCTGTTGTGTGTGTGGAAGATGAAATCAGACCAGAAGTGCAATACAAGTTTGGTTTTCCTGGGTATAATATTGAGGCAAGAATGTAATATTCAAAGAAATCCTATTTACTTTTCTCTTGAGCAAATGACATGATTAAATATTTATCTCTGTAATTGTAGTCAGATGTTGGATATAGAAAGAAGTACACATAAAAAGGTGATTTGGTAAGCCTGCCTCCAAAAATGCTGATGCTGTGGATTTAAGCAATAAATGCATTAAAGCCTCTGCAGATCCTACAACATATTCAGTGCATGAAGTTACTCAGCAAATTTATTTGATGAGTTAAGTGAGAGTATACCTTCTAATTTGTTTTCATCCTTAATTATCCATTTATTCTTTTGATTCATACACGGTAATTTCATACCGTTGATTCCCTCTTGACCTTGTGCTTGTAACTGAATCCTGAGATCTGGCTTGTGGCCCAGGAATATGTAGAAAATTGTTTATATTAGCAGCAAGCTGCCTTGAGCTGCAGTGCTTTGATTTAACGTTATAACTGTACTAAAGTAGCATAGCTTTCCCATGTACTCTCTATTCTGCTCAAATCCCTTGTCATTATAACAGATGTTTGGATTATTGTTCTGTAAACTATGTCAGAATTTCAATCTCTAGTATCTGTTTATTATTCTCCAAGGGTGATATTACAAATGTTCTCATGCACAGTTAATACTTATAATACAGCCTGTCTTTTTCCCATAAAAGCTCTAAGCAGAAAGTTTTTGTTAATCAGAGTAACTATAACTAATTTTAGAAGTAAAAATTTTTGTTCCAAGTGTGTTTTGAGAAAGTGTTTGCAACTGGAGGTGGTAGGTACCACTCCTTTCCATAGTACATAGTGAAGGAGTGTATTATTTGGGTTACCTATTAAGATGATATAAAAAAAAAAAAGTTTTGGGTACTTGTATAAACAATTAAAATTGAAATATAGTCATTTAATTATTTTGTCCTGCAGCCATAATAGCCTTTCTGTAATTTTACATTAATAATCTAATTGCACGCTAAGTTATAAAAGGCATGTTTGCTGGAAGGACACATTTAACCTTGCTGCTATCGACTGTGAAATAATAATACTATAAGCTGATTATTGGAATGAAAGAGCAGAAGAGAGTGAGATTTTTGTAAAGATTTTAAAGATATAGAGAGAAACAGATACTCCTGTTCTAAGGAAGATGAACTTTTATACAAATCTTCATCAGCTCCAAAAATAATACCCATCATTGTAGAAAAAGGGGGTTTAATAATGTTTTTAAAGCTTGAAATATTACTTTACATCTGCATTTTGAATACTTATAATAGATCTATAATAGGCCTGGAATGTGATTCCTGAGGTGGCTTGATGCAGTTTGAGGTTGCCTGGCAAAAAATTCTATTATACTTGCTGTTCTCTCTCTGTTAATACACACACATGTACACAGGATGCACTTGCACACACATGTTACACCAGCACACACATTTATGGTCTTACAAAAAGAAATATCAATATAAAAAAGACAAGTAAATATTATCTGTTTGTTAAGAGTGCAGTCTATTATTTGTATTTCTAATTTTCTAAAACTAAGCTAAAGACCTCCAAAGTAATTCTGCATTCATATAGATAGGGGTTCTCTGTGAAAATAATTTATTCTACTTGGCATGCTTTCTTTTCCTTTTTATTTTTCTTCTATTAATTATTTTTTCTACTTTGCCTATCATTAGGCTCTGTTGTCATTGTCTGTTATGGGGTATTTTTCTAAGGGTGATGTGCATCTGTGGATACCGATCTCCTCTGAAAATACTATAGAGATCTCTTTTTCTGGGATGAAAACTGCCCCTGACCTAAGGGACTGTCCTCATACACCACTGGAAAAAAGCAAAAAACAACAACAAAATTAAAAAAAAAATATATGCAAATTTTAGTATGCTGGGGTTAATATCAACAAAACCAACCCTACAACAAAAAGGTCCTGGTGCTTCTCTTAATTACTTTTGTCTAAAAAAGAGAATTTAGCTAAGTCTACTACAGAGATTTAGTTGGAATCCCTACACGTATTATGTTTGCATTTGGGATGAAAAAAACAAGGTCAGCTTCGGAAATGATGAATGCCTTTTTGCTGAAAGCTGTACCGAACGTCCTTGAGTTTAATCAAAACTATTTGTTTTTAGTCAGCTTTGCTGTTGTCTCTTTTACTCTTGTCCACTGATAGCTTGACATTAATGACATCATAAATCATGTGAAGTGGCGGCTAGGGTTTGGTAGCATTTCAAGTGTTTGTTGAGATGTCCTGGGCTATCTGAGGAGCCAGTGTGAGGAGGGGTATCGGGCTGGTCTAACCCTTCAGACTGCTGCATTTTTCTGTTGTTAGAAAGAGGCAATATGTGTATTAAAAACTTTGTTTTTTGCAAAAGAGCAATCTATGTTTTCTTTCTTAAATGCTCAGCTGGTAGAAAATTACTCTGTGATTATTTCAAATGTTTTCCCCCACCATGTCAGTGCATTAGAAACCTTGTGAAATAGATGCATATATTACACAAAGAAATATATCGCCTGGGTTTGTAAATTCCTTAGTCACTCCATTTACAGGAAGGCACGGGTGTAAGCGGGTGTAAGCCTGTGTTCTTCCCATCTCTACATGATACAGTTGATCAGGCACTGAGGAGTAAGCCAAATTTGCACAAATCTGTCATTTAGAGGTTTTGCTGTTTTGTTGTGTTGTTTTTTTTTTTTTTTTTCTTCTTCCTTAAATAGCAAAACATAAAACATGAGCACTTTGAAAATGTTTTCCTTGAAAAATGTTTAGCTGTTATCAGTTATGTGTTTCAGAAAGATTTCACCAGATCATTGTATGTTTTATAGCTTGTTATCTGCATGGCTATATTCTTAGAACATGCTTTCCATTATCTTTGTACTGTACTGTGAGGAGAATGGAGAGCTCATCCTTTGAATGTTATTTATTCAGCTGGATTCTCTTACATTACAACATGTAATTTGCAGACTACTATAGAGAGCATTTGTTCTGTTATCATCCCTAACCCTCACAAAGTTTATTCATCGGAAAAATGTAATTTCTTTGTGCAAAGGGGCCTCCGAAAAGTTGGAGTTTGTCTTTTGTTCAGCCTCTTAGGAGAATATATGCTTGGAAATAACACCTCGACTGTGCTACAGGGAGGATAGAAGCCACAAGGTACAACATATCATTTGGGTTTCAGTTCAACAGTTCATTGTTATTTAACAAATCTGTTAAAGGAAGTATTCAGGTCCCACTAACATAGTCGTAAGATTAAGGTTAAGCTGCTTTGTTTAAAGCCACCCGGGTGAATGGCAAATGTTAGTGGTAGCATGGCTGGGAGACTGACACGAAGTTTCTGAGGTCCACATGCATGAAAAGATGGTTATCCATTCTGCCCCTCCTGGTAAATTAAGAAAAATTCAAACTGGAGAAAACGCACATCACGTGTAATTTTGGAGAAGGCAGTCACTGTGTCTGCATCACTGAATATGCGACTTTCTTGGTGACCAGGGAGCATCACTGGCACTTTTGCTGATGATACTTCTCACTCCAGGAAACGAGAAGTAGCTCTGCCTAGACGATCACGTGTCCGTGTGGTTTTAAGTGACCTACACATGGAAAAGCGGCTTTCATTTAATTTTCCACATTATTTTAACCAGCGTGGGAAGTCATCCTTGAGATCTCAGCTGAGCGAACATCTTCCCATCACCCACCAATGTTCCCCTCCTGTTCTGGGAGCCGGGCGAGGGACGTTAAGCGCCTCTGACTCTTCGCCAGCACGAGCCACACTGCAGATCCCGTACGTACAGTGAATGATGGTAATTACAGTGAAGGGTCTAGGGTATTATTTATTTCTCACCAGCAGACAGCACCTGACAGTCTTTGTATATCAAGTTGTTATTAAAATCCTATGTCTGGATGTTAAGCTGACTTATTTTATAACTAATCTTCTTTTACAACTAATCATGAACTATGTATAAAGTTTGGTAAGTAAATTCATCTAATTTGACAGGAGAGATATTAAAATGAAATAATTTATGTCATAAAATAAACCATAGTAACTTGTTTTTGTGATTGCCAAATGCAGTTTCATTACTACATTGGTGTAAACATCTTTTGAGTAATTTCAATCTTGTATTAAGACTGGATTTGCATGATAACACATCATTTTATTACTTATAGAATGAATTTTCTGAGGATTTTGAGTATAAATCTCTTCTGAATTATCATGCTACATTGAGGATAGGGACATACAGAAATCTTTACTGATGACTCCCATCCAGGGAGCGTGTCACCCACCCTTTTGCTCTCTGCTGTGATGCTGAAAACGGGTAAAACTCAAGCTGAGCTAGAAGACAGATCTGCTCCAGTTTCCTTCCCTGAACCACGTTCGGTTTCCAATTTGTGTTTTGGGAAAACTTTTATTTCTTGAAATATGACTGTTGATACAGGGCAGCTCATGGTATAGACTAGTGGAAGCAACGTGAGCAGAATTTCATGAACACAAAAAAAATGTGTTGTCCTCATTTGCTTTTAGGGTGGGGTTTTATCTAATCAGATAAACACAAAGCAGGACAGAAAATGTTGGGGGGGGAGCCCACATTCCAAAATAGACTACCCAAAGATAAATATGTGAAGCTGGGTGCTCAAATCTCAAAGTAACAACGGCAATTGAAGACCTCAAGAGCATTTCAGCATAGTTCAACACTTTCAGGGACCCATTTTACTGACAAAAGAAGAAAGACTTGAGGTGTCAGCTTTCTCCTTTGGGCGTCTCCTGGTCTTAATTTAACACACTTGCACATGACATAGCAGTACCCCTTTATTTTCCCCTCCCCATTCAGCTATCAAACAAATAAGAATAAATCTCACTCTGCAGATCACAGAAATTTCTTACTTACAGAATATGGATTTCAATGGGAAAACTTGTCTAAGATCAGTTTTCACTAGTGAGTTTCAAGTCCAAAGAAGTAGTGCAAGCTGGTCATCAAATCTGTCTGTAATATCACTGGTTTGTCTGTAATTTTTTTTATGGTTTATCGCTTTCTAACTTCGCACCCCTGCCCTTTGCACATCAGGTTCACTGGGAAGAAACTGAAAACTTACACAAAGTGTGAAAACAGGCCAGAAATCACCAACTGGGTAAGTAACAATTTATTTAGGGAGTTTAGCATGTTTACAGCATTTCAACAAAGCTTCTTATGACTTCTTTTCTTTTTCATTACTGAGACTGTTTACTTATCCATAATTAAGAATATATTAGGTAGGGAAAAGGACACGATCTCCTTAACCAAGCAGTAAGTAGCAGCAACATGCAGTTTGCTGTTTTATTAACACTATTTGAAGAAATATTTAAAGCAACTGAAATAAAACAAACATTTATGAAATACCAGAACTCATTTAAAAATATATATTTTGAAATATAAATGGCCACTATAACCCTATTCAGCACAAGAGCACTGACCAGTGTTGAAGAAATCACAGGAGGTATAAGATGTATACACTCTACAGTAGTATTTTACTATAAAAGCATGGACCCCTGCTGGCTTATGTAATTTAATGTGCAGCATGCCTCTCTTAATTCAATCAGGTCTCTACATCCCTTCTTTTATATTCCAATTGGATTCCATGTGCTAAAGCCATCAAGATTTTCAGGATGAAATGAATGCTTGTATTAATCCAGCAATTTCCATTTAAAACACAGCATCGATTTGATTAATAAGGTTTGATGCTGAATAATTATACAGCAAATATGTAGGATATAGAAAAACCACAGATGTGACCACCAGCAAAAGCCTTGTGGGAGAAGGGGGTCAAAGGGAAGCAATGGCCATGACTGAGGTGATGAATTCTTGGCTTTCCTCTTATGCAATTAACAAGCAATGCTTCTATTAATTTGCCACCCCCAGAGTCTTCACTGGTCAGATGTGTCAGGGTCAAGGGGCATAGGGGCAGAGCAGGGGTCAGCATCACAGCAGCCCTGAAAAGAAATGGGAAAATGAAAGAAATCCAAATTAAATGGTAGAGTATACTTTTAGCAGAGTAATGGGGAGGGGTGGTTGTGGGGGGGACTTAATGTTAAGACTCCTGTTTTAGAATAATAAAAATGTTCTCTGCACATTTAATTCAAAGTAATCAATCTGAGGTGCAGCTCTTGAGCATCCAATAAAAGAAAATCAATGTGATCTCTACAAGAGAAGACAAACAATGCCAGCTTTTACTAAAGGGATTATAGGTTAACATTTATTCAGTGTATTGTAATCTGATGTCAAGTGGTATAAAATCAAGCCAACAATCCATTACCACCCGTTATAGGCTAGGTGCTGATCTCATGCAAATTGACTTTTCATAGAACTTATTAAATCATTTCTGTGTTCTAGCTATGGAACATTTTTATACAGCTGCTGAACTTCAATAAATTCTATTTCATACTTGTACTGAGGAATATCAAAAAGACAAATATTTGTCATTTCAAAACACAGTTTAAATTTTTCTATGGTTTCCTTGTGCTTCCCATCATTAATTAATCAAATGGAATGTAGTTTATCTTAGGTTAGTAACAGGCAAAAAAAAAGCATTAATTTGAGAACTGACATAAAGTACTAGTTCTCCGACTCTCTAGTTTGGTCCTGCTTACCTCCCACGAGTGTTATTAATATTTAAGTATTAAGTATAATAAATTGACCAAAAAAAGCAGTTTTTAAAAGATTCTTATGTTGTTTAGAGATAATCACAGTAATTTGTAATAAAATGCTTTGCAGCGAAGAAGGATTCTGTGCAAACATCAGCTCTCAAAAGAAACCTTTGACAATGAAAGGCCCAATACTGTTCCTGAGCAAAATTAATCGGAATTTGCCACTGTTGTTGGTCAGGGTGAAACAGGGCTCTTATGTCTGTCTTTAAAAAGCCACAGTAAAAGGAGTAAAGCCTTATAAATGATATATCGTAAAAAAGGATTTGGATCCATCACGTGCATTTTCTAGGTGTTAATTCATAGGAATATAGGGGGTTTCAGCATGTGGTTTAAAATCCCAATTTGTCTTGTTGGTTGCTGGCTGTAGTAATAGCCACTTATTCATATTGGCTGGGATGAGGACAAGCACAGTGTTCTTTTCAAGTCTCAGAAAAAGTCAGTAATCTTGAGTTTAACATAATACAAAATATCTATAGGAGTTGTCAAAGTTAACATTATTTTTGAAACAGTCTGGTTCCTTGTTAGGGTTGGGTCACTTTTATGTGTGTGGAAAAACATTACCACATGTTTGAAAATATTGCTGATATTCTGCAGATTGTATTGCACTGCAGCTCTCTGCTACTTCAAAACACTTCAGAGTTAGATGGAGGTAGGAAGGGAAATTGGACGTGACACTATTTTTATTATAAAAGCTAAGTTTGGTTTTGCCACCCCTGACACAACAGAACATTTTAACCAGGAAGATGCCTTTTTTTTTTCCTCTTCTGTTTTTGTGCATAACCTTGTGGTTCTAAAAGGAAATTGAAGCCCTGAAGTTCTCAGTGACACAGTGTCACTCCTCTAGCACGCCAAAAAGTAAGGCAGCAGGAACTCTGATTATTTGAGTAATGGAAGTTAAGAGAGAAAAATTATTATGTGGATATGGCAAAGAGATAATTAAACCAGTATTTCTCTTTCCTTTGCTCTGCTAATTATTTGATCATTTTACAAGTCAGTGAAAAAAATTCTGCCTTAGTTTCCCCTTCCTAAAACAGGAAAACTTCCTTTTTTGTTGTAACATCCTTTCAGCTTTCTGCATGGGCAAACCTAGATGACTACTACAGGGAGAAGCCCCTTGTTAGGGACTGATGCTAAAAGGCTACTTGAGCCTCAGAATTCATCTATGTGCTGGGAAGGACAACATTTTCATCTAGAAATTTTTGCCAGTCAAGTTTAGGCCAAAATAAATGGGGAAAGCCCATTAGGATTTCCTCCTAGCCTTCTCCCACCAAGGTGGACCAAACCACATTCCAGAGCACCATCCCTTCTCTGGGTATATTCAGACCTGGGACTTCTCAAGCTCCTCTGTTGTTTTCCTTTGTTGTCTTCATTTTCCACAGGCAATGCTTTGATTTCCCTGCCCATGGCTGCCTAGCTGGAGGGCATTTTCTGTGGCATTCAAAGCACCAGTGCCAAGGGAAAAACTGTCCTGCAGAATTGATAGCTCACCCTCTACAACATGCATTTTTGCAGTGTCACCAGCTTATCCGTGGAAGCTGCCCAGAACTTAAAAGGCTGGCAATTAGAATTTGAAATTAAAATGTCAGAGCAAAGTAGGTAGTTTATATCCTCTGCACCCACCAACAAACCGAGGTTCTTCTGCTTTTTCAGTTTCTGAATAGAGAATCATGACTCAGAAGACCCAAAGTGCATAAAAAAAAGTATGAAAACAAGAAGGTGGTCAGACACAAGAGGCTGATTTTAGGATAAAAGACCCTCCAGCTGGAAAATACACTGTTTTTCAGTTTCTGAATGCCTTATGCGAGGCTTTCAAGAACAAAATTGAAATAGTTTGGCTTGAAGCGGAAGAACATCATAGACCTTGTGGCTCTGAAAGGCACCTTGCTTTTGCATTTTTGAGTTGAGGGCCACAAAAGATCTGCGGTGGGGCTCTGTATAACTTTAGTTGGCAGTGGGGTTTAGATAGATACAACCAGTTAAAGGTGATTGAATACCAGGGGCTGAGAAGTGCTTATTATGCCTGCTGTTGTGAGACTTCAATTCATTATTGTAACAGAACGAAACAACGCAGCAGCTGCACAGAACATGGTTGTAGTATTGATTGGGCTTCTCAAAAGTCTTCTCTTAGGATGCAGAGTGCAGTCAAACATGCACAAACATCATTCAGTTCCCCTGATTCTGTCATGTGCTCCCTGTACCTCAAACTAAAGCAGCCTCAAGATACAGGAAAATGCCTCTTTAGTTGAAGGCAGACAGGGCTCTAAGCCTGACTCGAGGGGGTTATGCAGATGTGGTGACCTTTCTTCCAGAGACCAGATTTTACACTCAAATTGCCATTAAAGCTCTGCGTTCCCTCGAGGCCCACAGTCAACTTGTGTGTTTTCCCTCTAGGGTTAAAAGTCAGCGTGGCACTGTGCCCACGCTGCATACTAAACGGAGTGGAGCATAAATAAACAGCAGACCAGCCCTCCATCCAAGGGAAATTGCATCTTTTTTTTTAATATTTTTTGTAGTACAGGCCATTTGTTATGGTGATAAATGCAATACCTGACTGGACTAGTGGGAGATCCCTCGCTGCAAACAAATACAGGAAATGCTGCACTTTTCTCACTCTTTAAATGAACTATAAAATTCAGTGCTAACAAAAGCAGCTTCTACCTGCACCCAATACCAGCAAATGCAGTTTTGAAGTGCTGAATTGGAAATGAAGTGTGTTATTTCTTCCTTTAGGGTAAGCTAAACAGAACATTTCTGTGAGCAGCTTGCATGTTCAGCTGGATGCCAGCCAGCCAACTTTGCTCATGACACGCAGCATCTCTGCAGTCCTTCCACATGAACTATTCGAAGTCCTGGGCCAGAACACAGGCCTTGGTCCTTGGGCACACATTACAGAGGGGTCTGTAGACAAAAGAGATAAAATTCTATTCCTATTAAAGCTTAGTAGGAGTTATGCTATTAACTTCAATGCAAAAGTGATTTCACCCAGGATTTTTTCCATTATGAACCTCCTAGCCATTCCATTCCGACTCTTCCTCAGCACTGTGGGCACACATGTTTGCAAAAACAAATTCCGAATTTAACCTCTTAGAGCAACCTGCCAATAGTGGGTGTAGAAAATGCAATGGCTTTGGGGAGAGGGGGTGTTTGCAAAATTCTGACCCCCTGGCAAAACAGGGCCAGAGTCCTCTTCGCATTCTCCCAAGTGGCACTCATACATGGCTCAGACCTGGTATGGGAAATGAACTTTGTACAACAGGCATATGTGAGACCTCTGTCCTGCTCTACAAGGGATGAACACCCATCAGACTTTAAAAGGAACAGACAACTTGGTCTATTTCAAAAGCAACATCTGAGTAAAGAAAGAAAAAACTGCACACTTCAGGGAACTGAACATTTTGTTTCCACATGTAAAACTATATTCCTACAGCTGCAAGTGGTAATGACTAAGTACTTTTTCTCCAAAATTACTTGAAGAAGACCTAAAAAGGTTTCTCTAAATATAAAGAACTTATTATTAATTATGAAGACCTACTGACATATCAGACAAAAGCTATATCTCTGCAGTTCAGTGGAGATTTTTGAAAACTCTTATGATGAGACATATTTCTTGACAGAGGCTTTGGATAGAACATTTAATCAAGATGTTGAGAGAAATCAGATGTCTTTACCCATAAACTAAACATGTTTATAAACTACTCAGAAATCACTTCCTAGTGCTAAAGCAAATTTGCTATGTAGGCAGTATAGGAAATTGAAAATACGGCTGCCAGCAGCAGGTGATTCACAGTGGTTCATCTTTAAAAAATAATATCATTTTTAAAGGAAGGCAACAATCTTCAGTTGATTAGAGAAACCTTTTTTCTCTGCTGCTCCCAAATTATTACCTCTTTCTTCAGTTATGTAGAGTGTCAGAGGACAATTCCATGTTATTAAGGCATTTGTAGTAACATTAAATAAAATATACACAGAACCCCATCCCAGCTCAACAGCAACAGCAATCTGTAGCTTGTGCTGCAGGTCTTTCATATGATTACTGAACACCACATTAAACATGAGTTTTAAAAGCAAAATAAAAATAGCTGCCTTAAATACCACCTAACTGCAGGTCAACAGAATGGAGTGGGCAAGGACTTCAATGGGAACCTGTACCTGTGAGGGAAATATCCTGTATGCACTCACAACTGGAAGTTGAGTTAATTAAAGTATGAATGATATCTATTCTAACACCCTCTCCCATAAGCCTATATTACAAGCTGCTATTTGATATAAGGTTGCCTGATCTTGTCTCAAAGCTAAAAGAATCTCCATTTTAGTATTTCCTGCAACACTTGAAATGTTTAGGACTCAAGGAAGGTTTTTGGTTAAAAAAAAAAAAAAATCAATGTCAGACAGGTGCTTTTTTGATGCAATCAAAAAAAAAAAAAACCACTACTGTACAGTGCAGAAAAAAATAGTAGAATTCCATTTATATTTTAATCAACATAATTCCAGGATGGAGCTGGTTATTAGACAGAACTGAAAAGACAGCAGTTCTTTTGGAAACAAAACCAGTCCATAATAATTTCATTATACATGTGTTGAATATGTTTGCTTTTCTTTATGAGGTAGAAAAGCATTTCAGATGTAAGTCAACAGCTTTTTTGAACTTGGTCATTCTCTTTCTCCAAGAGGGTTTCTATACTTCACACTATCTCCTTCACTAGGCAAAGACTTTGTATTTTGCAAGCTGTTGAGAAAAATGAACGTTTTCTATATGTGTCACTGTATTTTCACTTCTACTCCGAATTGCCAGTGAGGTGATAGCCTCTGGAAAAACAGCTTCAGATCAACCAGAGAAAGAGAAGTGTTCTTCTTAGATGCACATGTGCAGAGATCCTTTGTCCTTTCCCTGCTGACCATTAGGTCTGCTGTCTCCAAGTCCAGCACAATTACACGAGAAGCTGCTTTAGTCGTTCTGGAAGGTATTTTCTCTCTTTTTGTTTCTTATATATCTCAGCGATATCTTTCTCCAGTTGTTCTTCAAGCTATTGCATGACAGTCCAGTTCATTTATTTACCACAAAAGGATATTGGTGGGATTTTCTGGCAAGTAAGAACGATTAATAATAGGTTTCCTGTCACATTAAGAAGTCAGTAGGATATGACTTTATACTGAAATGGAATGTCAAACTTTATGTTAACTCTCTTGTGTCAATCTGTTTGTTTCAGAAGCTCAAATTTCCAGCTACACTAGTGTTTTTTTTTTTTAAAAAAAAAAAAGATTCACTTAATTTGGATAAGAAACTCCCAACTTCAAAAAAAGGAAGATTTTGATTAACATTTATCTGACTGATAATAAATCCTAGAATAAGGGACCCAGGGTCATCTTCGGAAAATTAAAAAAAAAAAAAATATTTATTAAACCACCTAGCGTGGCTTTGAAAAACATTTATCTCATAAACAGTAGAATAGATCTAAAGAACCTATTCTGGCCTATTAAGCAGGTAGTAGAGGTATTTATTTGCTCATTCTTTTACAATGCATTACATCTATTAAACCAAGCAGCTCTGAAGGGGTCATTCTGGTCTATTAAGCTAATACAGAGTGGCATGAACCAAGATCCTTCCAAATGCAGGAAGCTATCCACATTTCAGTAACCACGTCCTTTGACTTTATGTGAACCTTTGGCTAATTATCCAGATTTGACAGCGTATCCTGTAGTTTTAGCAAAGGCCAGAAATTTTACTGAAATTTTGTGACCAAATGCTTCATGAAATCAGCTGGACTACTAGAAGATAATGGAACATTGTCCTCACCAACTTTGCGGAGGCAAAGGCTTTTAGTCTTCTAGTGCATGTACTCCATATACTCCCAGGGTATACTGCAGGATATACAGGTATTCACAGATACATTAATTATAAATTAAAACTGAAGCTCAGCTTTAAAACATGAGAAATATTTCTCTAAAGTTGGTAAACAACTGAATAAAACAGAACAAAACACAACTGGCTGTTACAGATGAGATTTCAGCCCCGAACGTTGTTGCAGCAACCACAAATCAATCTTCGTTCCTTGGAGGGCTGTTTCATGAGAAAAGGGAGATAGGTAAAAAGAATAACACCTTTGCTCCTTCTGTCATCACTTCTATGTGGCAGATGCCACCCCAAAGATGTTTTGGCAGGAGCCTCCACATGATGTGACACTCCACGACAAACACAACCATGGCTCCCAGCTCCCTTCTCCCCCCGCAGCCCCACTTGAGCAGGATTTCCATGAGATCCTGTGGGTTCCTATGGGGGTCCTGTAATTCACTGAGTAAATAGCACAATTATAACATGAGAACAGAATCATCTAGAGATGATAGAAATGCACATTTTATTTAAATTAATAGGATTAAGTACTTCGCAGTTTCTCATTCTGAGTGTTAAAACCTATCATGTAAATTTCTTTTTAGTTTCATATTGATCCACCATATGATAATGAATATTGCTATATCCATATAAAAAACTATATTAAAAATTACTGTGAAGGTGTCCCAATGATCTCAGAACACTTAATACTCAACAATTTTAAAAAGAAAAGGAAAGAGAGTTCCAGAAGTGTATGAATCTTAATGGGGAAGAACGATCATGTTCTGCTTTGTAATAGGGTGATATTTTTTGTTTGTTACATTGTGAAGGGTACAAAAACCTCCTTCCTTCTCTTGTATAACATGAAAACAACCACCCTGATTTTAATACATTAATATTGTAAAATAAACACAAGGCATTGCGTGCCAGGTTTCCAGTGTATCATTACAGCTGCATTAAAAGCTTGTGCAGGCAAGAGGCTTACATGTTGCAGAAGTACTAGTCCACCCTAAACATGCCATTATAATCAATATAGGTAGCATCAAAGAAAAGTGAAAAATACAGATGATAAAGAGAGTTCTGTATGCCTGCTACCTTTATAACCACATGAGATGTCCAGAGATGAAGAGGCCAAGTTAAAAAATACTTCATAGTATCATTATAATTAAGGATTCGTAAGCAGTAATATGTGTCCCTGTCAACGAAACAACAACCTTTAACCCACCTGAGAAGCATTCAGAAAATAACGTTGACATCTCTTGTACCTGGAGCACATTATGTCTGCTCCTGCCATGGGGCTTTTTAGGACTAGCGGGTTGATTTTGGCAACCTTAAATCCATAAGAAATACTAGTTTTATTATACCTTTTACAAACATTAGACTTCAGCTATCAGAGCTTTGAAAGCTTATTTATAACGGCCCCACCTACAGCCACTAACCCTCATTCCTTACCTAGGACATAATTAAACTTCTCCAGATCCCCATTAACCTGTTCCTTTGATCTCTGCAGTGATGATATGCAAAGCCATCCTATAAGGCCTCATCTCTTGCTATTGGTTGGGATTTTTGATAACTGTATGCAGAGTTCTGAGGAAGCAAAATCTATTGAAGATTTTCTCAAGCTATGGACAAATCCAGCTCAAAAGACCAATTTAAAAAAATCCACGTATCAAGTGAAGTGTCTTCATTAGGGTGTAAGGCCTAAAAGAAAATACCAGTCCAGGGAAATGCTGAAGGTCTGTGACTGACCTTTCTTTGGTTTTAATCACTGAAACTCCCGACAGCTTAATAAGTTGAAGGTGCTGGATCACAGTCTAACTTAATAAGGCCCACAGCAGAGCCTTGGCCACCTTTGATTGCTCCCATAAGTCTTAGCACATCTGGTACTCTGTCCTTGGGTGAGAAATGTTTTCCATAACTTTCCTCATGTTCACTACCCTGCATATAAATTGTTTTTATTAAACCAAGAATGATACAGCACTGTATATATGTGTGAGCTTTTGCAGGTTTCAGCCATCATCCTACTGAGAGAGATGATTGTTTTCTCCGAAATAGAATTAAACACGGTTTATCACAAGAATCTCCTTAGCTTTTTTTCTCCCACCACTTGTTTTACTGAGAGTCACATGGGTCAACTTAACCTTCAGCTGTGACACAAGATTAAAGAACTGGAGATTGCAACAAGTCGGGTAGGAATCATCTGCAATCTGCTGCACTTGTTCTTTTCCAAAAAATACAGTGCAGAAAGGCAAGCACAGATTTGGCTGGGGAGATTGCTTATAAGAAAACAAAAAGTCAAAATCCATGATACCTTAACTGGGAAAGGTATCTATTTTTTGTATTCATAGTTTAACTATAAACTAAATTAATATAATGTGTGAACTTATATATAGAAAGTGTGGCTAAAATGAGAAAAATGTCATCGTTTTATGGTGACCGCTGCGTACGAACATTTGGCTGTACTACACACACATGTATGCACACACATATAGGGGAATAAAGATGCTCACAAAAATCAGAAGCTGTTTTGCCTAAATCTGTTGTTCATACCAGATCTAATTTTATGCAACCTTTCAATATTTTATGTATGTTTGTTTGTTTTCTATTTTATTCATATCTTTTTCTGTTCACAGCAGTAGGATATCTCAGTCAGTGCTGAAGAAAACAATCTGAATGGTGTTGGTGAACCATTTTGTCTCCTATCTTCTTCCTGGAAATAAAGAGCGCAAGATAGGTTCTGCTTTTCATATGGTTTAGGTTGCTGTTGTTCTTTAATACACGGTGTAATATTTATCTTATAATTCAAGATGATGAGATGCATCTTGACCTGGAAGCACAGGCTGACAATGTTTGCAAAGTTCCTTGGACTTATTTTGTAGGATTTGGTTCCACAGTTTTGTACCAACTCTTGAGAAATCTTATTTTGTGCAGAGGCAAACTTTAACAGTTAGATTTGTGGCTTGAGATACACTAAGCCAAAAATATATTAATTTGAAGGGACAGCAAATTAGTAAAGGCATATGATTTTTCACGTATCTTTTTGATGCTTTGATCCTTCTTTGTACAATACTATGTCTCAAAACTGGGTTGCTAAATAGTTAATGATGATTAGTCTTTCCTTACATTTTTCAATTATTGTCAGAATAAATATATTTTACAAATGATATTCACAAACACTTGTCTAAAAATAAGGGAATATATCATTCAGAGGACCCGCTTTATTTGTAACTGTTTTTAATTGATTATACTGCTGCTGGGTAGAGTCCACAAGTCTGTTTTAAGATAATCCCTTCCTGCAAATTGTTTGAAGAGACAAACTGAAGTGACTTCTCACTAAATTTTGCCACATGCACTCAGAACCCTAAACTGTTTGTCATTATACATGTGTTGATGTGAGTAGCTACACCCTTCTAAAGGAAGGCTTCTCACTCATTACCAACATCCCCAGAAGATGAAGATGCTGCTGTAATAATGGTGGAAGTTTTATGATCATATTGGGTCTGATCAATGATCATTGCCCATTTAGAAGCAACCATAAGGGATGTCCAGGGAAGAGAAAGATGAATACAAGTGTATGTGTTAGTTCCATTATTACTCTCCCACCCTTCACTTGCTTTCAATTCAGACACTTCCTGTGTTAGATGGTACTTTTATGCAAATGTTATGTAAATTTACATAATCCTCAATATATTTCTTTCTATGAAATTGCTCAGTCTCACTTGAGCCCACTTAAACTTATAGCTTCCTCAGTGTTCTCTGGCAAGAAGAGGTCTTTATTCTAGCCAAAACTTCTTTTGTTTGCTTTAATTTTTGCTTCTTTGATGCCTCCAATTCCACATTAGAAAAGATGGTGAATAGTCAATCTGTATTCACCCTCTCCATGCCACTCACAGCCTGGAGAACTCTTTTAAATCACTCCCACCCTACATGTTCTCATTTCAGACTTCCACTTAGTCATACTTCATATGGAAGCTATTCTGCAATATTGATCATCCATTTGGCCTTTATAAGAACCTTTTGCAATTCCTTTACATATTTTGGAGAGAAAGAGACCAGAACTACAAACAGTATTCAAGAGGTGAATACAATGATAGTATTGGGGTTTTTTTTCTCCATTTCCTAGCATTTCCTTTATTTGCCTGATTGCCACCAAGCTCTAAGATGATATTTTTATGGAAATATCTTGGTAATGCATCCCAAAGTTTTCACTCCTGTATGGTAATGTTGAGCTCAGATCCCATCAGTTCATAAGTGAAATAGATTTTTTTTTCATGTGCATCACTCAATTTTTCTCCATTCAGTTGCATATACAATTTTATTGCTCAGTCACATGATCTTACAAGGTTCTTCTGTAGTCTATCATCCTTACAGCACTGGATAATTTCAAATCATCATTTATTTCCATGAGCTCAACATTTCTGCTGTGCAATAGTAATTGGATGTGTATGTTTTTGCAACATCATAGAAACACTCAGGTTAGGAGGAACCTTGACAAGGTATCTGTTCCTCTCTCAGATGAAACTCAAACTAGGTTTTCCAGGGCTTTGTTCAATCAGGTCTTGAAAATCTTTGGTGATGAAGGTTCCACAACCTCTCTGGAAAACCAACCCAAGAGCTCAAGGCTTAGTTATACCTGTAGAGAAATTCTTCTACTTACATACAGTGTCAGCCCCCTGTTTCAATTTATGACCCTCGCCTCTCATTCTCACACTGTGCACCTCAGAAAGGAGACTGACTATCCTCTTGGTGGCCTCATAGACACACCAGCCTCTACTTCCTTGGATCAAGCTTCTTTCTCTTTCTGAAAATAGGTGCAACTTTGCCTTTCTGTTCCTTTCAAAGCCCTCCCCCAATCTTCATTACCCTTCAAAGATGGCAAAAAGTGTCCTGACAGTACCATCATGTCTCTCAACACCCTTGAACTTACCCTCTCCAGTCCCATGAACCTGCATGGGCTGAGATTCTCAGGAGATCCCTAGCTCTGAGATCTGAGCACTTCTGCTAATGCTTGTTCCTATCATCTTGAACCCTGTCTCTAGGCACAAAGGTCTAGGAGGTAGATATCAAGACAGAAAAGACACTGTACCTCAGCTTTATCTGTGCCAACTGCCACTGAGTTACCTACCCCATTCAGCAGCCTGGATTTCCTGCTAACATATCCATAGAAGCTTTTCTTCTTGACCTCAACATCCTTTGTTAACTTCAAGTCTAGTTTAACATTGCCTTTCCCCTGCTTCCCAC